>NW_024090891.1:0-24372 GCF_014356525.2 Nilaparvata lugens
TTTACCAGAAATAATAAATTAGGCATATGAACTCAAACATATGTTCGTATATCAATATTAGTAAACATTGAATTTTATTTTATTTTAGAACCTGAAGATGGTGTAAACCGAAACTAGTTGTTCAACTATTTTAAAGTTTTTCAAAGAATAAAGGGTGCTATAAGATTTTTTTGTTTTATTTAATCACCAAATAAATACATACAGAGATTCCTTGCTCAATATAATAGAAATATCAGGGGACCGAGCTTTTGTATGTAGTGTAAAAGCATAGAAAATTTGTAACGAAAGATTGAATTTATAGTTTGTATTTATTTATTCATTTTCTCAGTCTTACATTTATTTTCACAGTTATATGAGGAGGCACCACAGGCTTATGCCCAAAACTGTCTCTTTTCAAATTTATACTACAATCCAAATCAAAATCTAGGTTAAGCTACTATCACTCATCAAAATAACAATTTATTCAAACTTCAAAAAACAAACACAACATCAATTACAAATAGATATTCGATTTACTATGATTTACTATGTTTGCTACAATATTTTTTTCCTACAGTTACGTTGAAAAGTGGCCATTGCTGCACTGATTACAGAACGCAAAGAATCACTTTTCCGCTCTAGTGGGGAAAAATTTTCTGCACTCCAGATTTGCAACATGGCAACGCAAATACTTAGTAGGTTATATGGAGCAACAGTGCAGCAAAATCAAAATGAAGTTGGTAACAGTGACTGCTGTGGCTGCTATAGTGAGCAGAGGTGCAACCAAGCACAACGCGCTAATATTATCATTATATATTATAACCAACGACAACATTTTTATTCAATTTGACAATAAATTAAGGTTTTTATCAAAAATAAAATTACACAGAAAAACATTTGATGGATTTCAGGCAATTTTACCCATAATTACCCTTTTCATATTCAATGGTAACTGTAGGAAAAACTTAATGTGAAATACGTGCGCAAAGTTCCTCTGCTGCACTCAAGAAACCATTCCGCCCTCGCCTACGGCTCGGGCGTAAACGTTTCTTTCGGTGCAGCAAACTGTCACTTTGCGCACTAGTTGCACAAATAACTGTTAATATACTATGTACTATTCTACACTAACAGCATCTAGTTACTATTTTGGACTTTCTGAAGTGAACATGTTTTCTAAAAACAGAAAAATAGACGAAAATAAGTTTCTCTTGCTGAGTTTTTCTTCTCGTGAGATCAGCTGGATGATCCCACACATGCACTCGTTCACTCTCTTCCATTACGGTATCGACAGATGACGAAATTTCCAGCTGTTTATCCTTTTAATGTCCTTCAGCGAGTTATCGAAGGGTTGAGACCTAGTGTAATACAATTTTTATATCATAAACCTACTATGTTCCAAATTTCGTGAAAATCGTTAGAGCCGGTTTTTAGATCCATAGAACATAAATATATTACCAAATAAATAAATACAGAGATTCCTTGCTTAATATAATAGTAATAGATTGTCCTGCGAACTTCGTACCGTCAAAAAGTCAATGTATCTCATGTCCCACTCGACTTTATTTGGTGAATCATGGAATTTATCTGACAATCAATATTTCAATTTATATCTCAATACGGACTTCCTATGTGCTTGAAACTACCGTTTTAATACCAGTAAACAATTCCATCACAGAGTGACGTGTTTATTACAGCTGGTAAGTTTAGATGCTAAATCATATTATCACAATAGGATCTTGAATCATGATCATCTTATCGTTTATCGGTAGCTGCTCGGCCGACATTTTCGAAAACATAGGTCTGTAAAATGGATTAATATATAATTATTATTAGCCCCTCTATTAAAATTTCTGGTCAGAAACCTTCCCCAATATTCACACAACATATTTCCAAAGTTTCATGACGGTCTGTCAAGTAGTTTTCGAGTCTATAGGGAACAAACAAACTAACAAACAAACTGACATTCATTTTATATAAACAGAACACAATATTCTCTTAAATGATCGTGTCTATATTTTACAGCTTATGAATTTCGGGGATGCGATATTTTGATTTTCCACAGAATCACTCGCTCACTTTTTACTATCCACAGACGACAAAAGTCTCAGCTGTTTCAAGGATAAATTATCCTTTTAATGTCATTCAGCGAGTTTTCCCAAGGATGAGACCTAGTGCAATCAAAGTTTTATATCATAGACCTACTATGTTCCAAATTTCGTGAAAATCGTTAGAGCCGTTTTCGAGATCCGTTGAACATAAATAACCAGATAACCAGAAATAGAAATATAAACAGATATATACAGAAATTGCTTGCTTAATATGAGAGGATAATTGATTATTTCAAACGTGAATGAATAGTCAATATTACATCAATAAACCTGTAACTACTTGTTTGTAATGTGATGACAAATAAATTAAATTTGAAATTCGCGGCCCTCAAACTCACATGAATCGAACCTCGATGTTCCCTCATCCCTTGTAATGCTATTTTCTGGACTTTCCCCTTGTAACGTCATGAACTTTTATCTGCTGACCAAGCTGCTATCTAGATAATAGAGCCCTATGGACAGCTTACAAGCACCCTTATGCTTCCAAAGGAGGAAGTGAGAGAAGAAGATGGGAGGATAAAAGAGGAAGTGCGATGGAAAGTGTCGAGGTGAAGAATATGAAAAAGCGGGATGACTATAGTGAGGTCCACGTTATAATGGCAGTGGATAAAGATAGAAGAATAGCGATGCCGATTCTCTGCATTAATTAATCATATTTCTACACTGTCAAAAACATAATTGGCATCGTTGTGGACCTAGAAAAGGATAGTAGCCTACCACCGGCTTTGTCGAATGATAGACAAGGATAGCAAAACCAAAGTTGATCAAATACTGTCATTATAACGTGGACCTCACTATAAGAGCAAGCATACAAGAAAAAAGAAGGAGATGAAGAGAGGAGAAGGAGGAGGTGATGGTGAAGGGGAATGAGGAGAAGATGAAGTAGTAGAAAAGAAAGAAGAAGATGAAGAAGAAGGAGAAGAAAAAGGAGAAATTGATGATAGAAGAAGAAGGAGAAGGTGAAGGAGGAGGAGAAGATGAAGAAGGAGAAAAAGAAGATGATGATGATGATGATGATGACGATATAGAAGAAGAAAATGAAGACAGGAGAAGAAGGAGGTGTTGGTGAAGGGGGAGGAGAAGATGAAGAAGGAGAAGAAAAGGAGGAGAAGAAGAGGAAGAAGAAGAAGAAGGAGAAGAAGAAGAATAAGATGGTGAAGGAGAAGATAAAGATAGGAGAAGAAGAAGTCGATGCTGAAGGGGAAGGAGAAGATGATGAAGGAGAAGAAGAAGAAGAAAGAGAAGAGGAAGAAGGAGAAGAGGGAGATGAAGAAGATGGTGGTGATGATGATGATGATGATGACGAAGAGTGAAGGAGGTTGATGAAGAGGAGGACATGAATAAGATCAAGAAGAAGGGGAATATGATGAAGGAGAAGAAGACGAAGGAGAAGGAGAACTAAAATAATGGGGGAGGAGGAGGAGGAGGAGAAGAAGAAGAAGAAGAAGAAGAAGAAGAAGAAGAAGAAGAAGAAGAAGAAGTAGAAGAAGAAGAAGAGAAATAGAAGAAGAGGGAGAATTGTGTGTGGGGATTAGAGGGAGGAAAAGAAGAAGATTGAGAAGAAGAAGTGAAAGAAGAGGAACAAAAAGAATAGAATAAGAAGAAAGAAGAGTAGAAATGGTAGCACTTTTTCGAATTCTTCTTCTTCAACTTCTCTTTCTTCTTCTTTTCCTCCTCATGTCTTCTTCTTCTTCTTCTCAATCTTAAGAATACTTTGAAGAAGAAGAAGAAGAAAAGGAGAAAAAGAGGAAGAAAAAGAAAAAGAAGAAATAGGAGGAGTAGGAGGAGAAAGATGATGGTGACGATGAGAAGAAGGAGGAGGAGGAGGTTGATAATGAGGAGCAGGATGGAGAAGAAGAAGAAGAAGGAGGAGAAAAAAAGAAGAAAAATGAAGTGGAATAATTTGAGACATATTGCCGATAACAAGTTGCTGACGATGGTCGGCTGCAGCAGAATGGAGTGAAACGTGTCCAGTGCATCGTTAACATCGATTTTGGAAAGTAGTTTTCCGTCAGGAGGAACCACCACAAACAAGAATGGAACTGTGAGGCAGAGAGAGAGAGAGGAAGGCAGAGATGAGAGAGAGAATGAGACAGTGATTGAAAGAGAGAGAGAGAGAGAGAGTGATACTGAGAGGAGAGTGAGAGAGTGAGATTGGAAAGTAGTTTTGCTCCAGGAGAAACCACCACAAACAAGAATGGAACGGCGAGGCAGAGGTGAGAGGAAAGGCAGAGAAGAGAGAGAGAATTAGAGAGTGATTGAAAGAGAGAGAGAGAGAGAGTGATACTGAGAGGAGAGTGAGGAAGTGAGAGAGAGAGTGAGATTGGAAAGTAGTTTTGCTTCAGGAGAAACCACCACAAACAAGAATGGAACTGTGAGGCCGAGGTGAGAGGAAAGGCAGAGAAGAGAGAATAAAGAGAGAGTGAGAGGGAATGAGAGAGTGATTGAGAGAGAGAGAGAGAGTGATACTGAGAACGTGGGGAGAGTTGTGAAGGCGAAAAAGTTGGTTTTTGGCCAAAGAAAGTGTTATGGGCTAAGGTGTTATGCGGGTCCAATATAAGTGGACCTCTCAATCCTTAATAGCTTATCAGGTAACACTTTTTCAAATTCTTCTCCTTCTTCTTCTTCTTCTTCTTCTTCTTCTCCCTCTTCTTCTTTTTCTCCTCATGTGATCTTCTTCTTATTCTTCTTAATCTTAAGAATACTTCGAAGAAGAAGAATAAGAAGAGGAAGATAAAGGAGGGGTGATTAAGGGTAGGAAAGAAACGAAGGAGAAGAGTAAGAATACAGGAGAAGAAAGCGGGAGGAGTAGGAGATGAAGAAGATGAAGAATATGATGATGATGATGATGATGATAACGAATAATGATGGAGGAGGATGAAGAGGAGAAGGGCAAGAAGAAGATTGAGAAGGTGGACATGATGATGACGTAGAATAAAGGTGGAGTTTGAAGAGGAGAAGGACAAGAAGAAGAAGAAGAAGAATATGATGATGACGAATAATGGAGGAGGAGTTTGAAGAGGAGAAGGACAAGAAGAAGAAGAAGAATATGGTGATGATGATGATGATGATGAAGACGAATAATGGAGGAGGAGTTTGAAAAGGAGAAGGACAAGAAGAAGAAGAAGAAGAAGAAGAAGAATATGATGATGATGATGATAATGATGACGAATAATGGAGGAGGAGTTTGAAGAGGAGACGGACAAGAAGAAGAAGAAGAAGAAGAAGAAGAAGAAGAAGAAGAAGAAGAAGAAGAAGAAAAAGAATATGATGATGATGACGAATAATGGTGGTGGAGTTTGAAGAGAAGGACAAGAAGAAGAAGAAGAAGAAGAAGAAGAAGAAGAAGAAGAATATGATGATTATGATGACAAATAATGCTGGAGGAGGATGAAGAGGAGAAGAACAAGAAGATTTTTTAGATATAAAAAATATCATATTTTTAGATATGACACGTGCATTTGATAGTGTTTGTCATAATGATCTTTTGCACGCATTAGAGGAATTGGGAGTACATGATAAGGAGAGGAAGTGGTTCTCATCTTATTTGATTGGCAGACAGCAATTTGTTGTAATAGAGCATACTGAGGAGAAAAACAATCATAGTTACAAATACAGTAAAGTATGGTGTCCCTCAAGGGTCCATTTTGGGTCCCTCACTATTCCTATGTTACATCAAGGGTCTGCCTGATGTGGTTCGAGCACATGCCTCTGTGTGTCTCTATGCAGATGATGCTAACATCATATTTTCAGGAAAATCGATTGAGGATGTAGAACTCTCATCTGCTGTAGGCCTGTCTTCTATTAATGAATACCTGAATCTCCGAAATCTCTTGCTGAATTCAAGTAAGTCTATAGGTGCGTACAGATATACGCGCCGCGAACATGAACAATTCACTCTTAATCAGCTGTCTATATCAGTATTTTTACAGAAACGGTATAAGATATAGATATGAAAAGCTTGGCATCAGCTGATTAAAAGTGAATTGCTCATGTTCGCGGCGCGTAAATCTGTACGCACCTTATTGAAGTCCCCTTTTCAACAAGGCAGAACAGGAGTGAATAGTGTCCAAGCGTAGCTATGAATAACACCCTTTAAGATTGTAAAGATCAAACTAAATTGCTTGGTCTGTTAATGGATAGCAACCTTTCGAGGAATAATCAATCATGTTGACAATGTTGTGAAAAAATATCCCCAGGTCTATATGCATTGTGTCAAATGTCCAGATTATGTTTTTTCCCCACATACAGAATTGTCTATGTGGGGAAAATTCACAAGTATTTATATTATTTATACATGTGTAATGTATTTGTAATGATTTCTGTGAATAAACTCAATTTGAATTTGAATTTGAATGTAGTATACAAATATTGAAATCTGGTGTGGCGCACTCACACAACTTTCCTTGCCGTTTTGAAAATTGATCACTTGACGCTTGTGTTCCCGCGCATCTCAAATCTACCATTCAAAGATTTGAGCCAGCTGGTGACAGGGCAATAACGCTGCAGACACACGAGGTACCTGCTATCTCTTCATAGTGAATCATTTAATAGAATCAACAGTTGCCAACAGTTTGCAATTGGGTAATCACATTTTCTCGAATTTCGAGCTTATTTTTAATTTCAGGTTAAAATGTTACAAAACATTAGTTGTAGAGATTCTCATGCTGAATCTTTTCCACTCGAAATTTTCTGTTCAATTTGTATTTGAAGCCTGATAATTGAGAATCTAAAATCAAACTTTGCATAGATGAGGCGGAGCTCCTGAAATTTTTACAGATATGAGACTTGTGGCAGTTGATAGAGCTTATCAATGACTATTTCAGGTATAACTTCAATTAAAATCGTTGGAGAAAATCGCGAAGACCCCTGTTTTTGAGAACATTTCCGCCATTTTAGCCGCCATCTTGAATCGTATTTGATCGAAATTGTTCATGTCGGATCCTTATATTGTAAGGAGCCTACGTTACTAATTTCAAGTCATTCCGTTAATTGGGAGATTAGATATCGTGTACACACACACACACACACACACACACACACACACACACACACACAACACACACACACAGAGAGAGAGAGAGAGAGAGAGAGAGAGACCAACACCCAAAAATCATGTTTTTGGACTCAGGGGACCTTGAAACGTATAGAAAACATGAAATTGGGGTACCTTAAATTTTTTTGGAAAGCAATACGTTTTCGTCTATACTAGGCTGGCCTAGTTATTTATATCTATATATTTTTAATTTATTACCACTGTTCCAATGTATTTCTAAAGCTGCGTACACATATTCGTGCTTCCGACCCGCACTGAGCACGCTCCTCCCTCGTACCGCCCTCGTACTGCCTTCGTACCACCATCGAACCACAGTCGGACGCCCACGCACCCATCATGAACGTACGGAAGATGTTAGATCTTCTCGCGTTCCCCGGTCGAACCACTGTTGCTCCCCGGTCGATCATCAATCGCTCTGCTGGAGTGACGTTCGGTTGCGGAGCAGAGCGACAGTCTGTACGCACCTTCACATATGATGAATAAAGACTATTTCTATTCTATTATATTCTATTCTATTCTAAGAAGAAGGAGAAGGAGGAGAAGAAGGAGAAGAAGAACAACAACGATTAAACGGAATACTAAGGATAGGATAAGGTGGATTTTCTCCTGAAAGATGAGAATAAAAGCAGTCAGGTGGACCGGCTGAGAAGGAAGTTGATTTCCCGGAGGGAAGAGAAGACACAAGAGAGAGAGAGAGAGTCTGTCACATTGACATATTTGTCCTTGTTCACTGTATTCTAGAGAATTGTTGAACAGTACTTCACTAGTGTCTTATGGGAATGTCTCACTGTCTCACTTCTATAAACTGTTGAATGATAAGTGGTCTCCGAACGTGTCATGTTGGCAGGTATCTACTTCTCTAGGGGAAAGTTCAAAAAGAGTACAAGAACGGACACACAGCGAAGAAAAGGAAATTGAAGAAGGATGAGGAAAAGAAAAGGAAGAAGAAGGAGGAGGAGGTGGAGGTGGATGTGATGATGGAGGGTGGAAGAGGAGAAGAAGAAGGAGAAGGAGAAGGAGGAGAAGAATATGACAGGAGGGAAAGAAGAAGATGAGGGAGAAGAGGAAGAAGATGAAGAAGGAGAAGAAGATGACAGGAGGAAAAGAAGGAGATGAGGGAGAAGAGGATGAAGAAGAAGGAGAAGAAGATGACAGGGGGGAAAGAAGAAGATGAGGGAGAAGAGGAAGAAGAAGAAGAAGGAGAAGACGAAGAAGAAGAAGAAGAAGAAGAAGAAGAAGAAGAAGAAGAAGAAGAAGAAGAAGGAGAAGAAGAAGGAGAATACAGGAGAAAAAGCAGGAGGAGATGAAGATGAAGAAGGAGGTGAAGGATGTAAACAGAAACAGCTGGCTTGTATTCACAGTTCTCCGCCGACAGCGCTATCTGTCGGCAAAAGTTGTAACAACAATGGCCGCCACAACTACAGCTATGATGAAGTTCCCATTTCAAATTTGATTGGCTAATGAAGAATATTCGTTGGCTGGTATTTTGAATAACATGAAATAAAAAAATTATACATTTTTTTAGTATAGTGATATGAAGTTTGTAATAATTTTAGCATACGAACATAAATTTCATATATTGATCAAATGTCAGGCTGAGGTATTGAATTTAGTTGGTTTAATGACTACTCTATATGCTTCCTCATCTGAGCTTAGATCTTCTAACCTATTACAAGTATACGTTTTTTAAATAGAGATGCTTCCCACGTTATTTAAATGCAGTCACTTTTACGCTCTTGGGAGTTTTCCTGTTTTTTCTCCCGAGAGCGAAAAAGTGACACTTTAGCATCATGTTCCAGGGCGTAAAGTAAGCACTTTAGACAGGAGGTGGAGGAAATAGTATATTCCGCACCTAGAGCAGAAAATGATACTTATCCGGCTCGAAATCGGTTTTCAAAAGATTGAGAGCCGGAAAAACATTTTGCCCTTGGTGCGAACAATATTTTTCGCCACACTACAGGTATTGCTGACAAAAAAATATAGAATGATTATAAAAAATATATAAAATATATATATATATATAGTATTATATATATATATATATTATATATATATATATATATATATATGATTTTAGTGGTAGAAGATTTGCAGTCAGTATTTCAGATTCTTTTGAAATTTTTACTTGGAATATCATGGGCGTCGTCATCTTCAAGCATTTTTGAAAATTCGGAATGTGCTATTCAACAATAAATAATTGAATAAAAATGGTTGCAAAGCGAATGCTGAATTAGTTTGATTCGAAATTCGAACTGAAATAATGGCGACTTCAGATGAAGAAAGTTGACACTCGCCTGATCTAGCAGATGACTTATTAACTATGGACTTCCAAGCGGCTGGAAAGAGTACTCTTTCCGGCCCAGGCCGGAAAGAAACCTGTTCTGACGTCAGACGAGAGTCATCTGCAAACAATGACTTTCAGATCTATGTAGGGACTGGAAAACAGCTGCTTTCTGTGCAGTGTGGTGAAAAAACATTTTTGCCCGTGGTGCGAACGCTATTTTTTGCCACACAGAAAAATAAACAATATTATGAGAATAGTTGTTTACTAAGCACTTCCAAAAGCAGAAGTGAAAGGTGATAGCTCTAGCAAATCTGAGGTAATCTGAATATCAGGAATTTGTCCAAGTATTTTTATTTTTTATTCTGATTTGTCTAAATAACCTAAAAGATTATGTTCAATTATGTGGGAGGGTGAGTTTATACTTTTTTATTCTTTCAAATGACAATAAGATGATATTATTATAAATGTTTTAATTATTGAAAAATGAACACAAATAATAAAAAGTTTTTTGATCAGCTGTTTTTTGATCACCTTTCTTAGCTCCATGTTAGCGGCTGGAAAAAGTACTCTTTCCGGCCTAGGCTGGAAAGAAACCTGTTCTGACGTCTGACGAGAGTCATCTGCAAACAATGTCTTCCAGATCTACGTAGGGACTGGAAAAAAGCTGCTTTCTATGCAGTGTGGCGAAAAATAGAATAGAATTATAGTACCTTTTTTGAAATCAATGAAATAATATAGACTAAGTAATAATTTGTATTCCCAACATATTATTTCATCAATTACAAAAAAGGATAATATAATTCTATTTTATAAGTTAGATTTTTGTTTCTTTTCAAGGCAGATGTTTGGAGTTTAATTCGCCGCATGGGAATCTCAACTTCTTTAAAGTTTCTCATTAATCATTATCCAGTCGAAAACGTATTTTGATGTTTATAATACAAGCAAATTGTGAAGAATTGATCAAAGAAAATTCTGGTGATAAGTGGAAATTCAGAGAGGAAAATTATTTAATTGAAATTATGATCATTGAGGGAATACTAATAATTGTTTCTTTCTAAACAGTATTAATGTTTGGAAAGTTATTTGATTTCCTTGCTCGTTCCCAAACTTTGATCTTGATATTAATGAAATTTCAGTTCCCGCTAATTAGCAAACTTACCGTTCTGAAAAAAGTTTAAGAAAACTTAGGGATAGTTCATAATTGAATAATACATGAACCAGGAAAAAGAATACAAATTAAGAAACGAGGAAAAGTTGAAATACATTAATCATAGCTATGCTGTAGCAATAAATCATCTTTTTGATTCTCTCCGTTTCTTGCCTTCTTCTACTTCTTCTTCTTCTTCTTTTTCTCCTCCTTCTCTTCTTATTTTCTTCCATCTCCTCATCCTTTACCATCTCTTCTTCCTTCCCCTCTTTCACCAACTCTTCCTTTTTATCCCCCACCTCCTTATCTTGCTCCTGCACCTTCTCCTTTTCTTTCTTCTTCTACTTTCTATTCTTCTTCTTTCTTCTTCTTCTTCTTCTTCTTCTTCTTCTCCTCTTCTTCTTCTTTTCTTCTTATTCTTCTTCTTCTTCCTCCTCTTCTTCTTCTTTTCTTCTTTTCTTCTTCTTCTTCTTCTTCTTCTTCTTCTTCTTCTTCTTCTCCTCTTCTTTCTTCCCCTCCTTCAGCAACTCTTCCTCTTTTTCTTCCACCTCCTTATCTTGCTCCTGCACATTCACCTTCTCGTTCATCTTCTTCTTCTTCTTCTTTCTCTTCTTCTTTTTCTTCTTCTTCTTCTTTTCTTCCTCCTTCTCATCCTTCACCATCTCTTCTTCCTTCCCCTCCACAACCAACTCTTCCTCTTTTTCCTCTACCTCCTTCTCCTCCTCCTGCTCCTTCTTCTTCTACTTCTTATTCTTCTTCTTCTTCTCCTTCTTCTCCTCCTGTTTCCTTCTTCTCCTTCTTCCTCTCCCTCTTCCTCTACCACCTTCTCCTCCTCCTGCACCTCCATCTTCCCCTCCATCTTCTTTTTATTCTTCTTCTTTCATTTTTTCTTCGTCTTCTTTCTGACTTTTTCTTCTTCTTCTTCTTTTCTTCTCCTTTTTCTCCTTCTCCTTATCTCCGTCCTCCTCCTCCTTCACCACATCTTCTTCTTTATCCTCTTCCACCATTTCTCCCTCCTTCTCCTCCACCTCCTTCTCATCCTCCTCCACCTTCTTCTTCTTGTTCTTCCTCTTCTTCTATTTCTTGTTCTTCCATTTTTTTATTCTTCTTCTTCTTTCTTTCCCTTCTCCTTCTTTCTGTCTTCTTCTTCTTCTCCTTCTCCTTCATCTCTACGTCTTTCTCTTCCTTCACCACCTCTTCTTCCTTATCCTCTTCCGTCATTTCTCCCTCTTTTTTCTCTACCTCCTTCTCCTCCTCCTCCTCCTCCTCCTCCACCACCTTCACTTCCTCCTCCATTTCTTCTTCTTCTTCTTGCTCTTCCTCTTCTTCTTCTTCTTTCTTTCCCTTCTTCTTCTTTCTGTCTCCTTCTTCTTCCTCTACTTTCTTTCCCTTATTCTTCTTTCACGTCTTCTTCTCATTCATTCCTCTACCCCCGACCCCTGAACCAAATGGTTATTATTCTAAAACAATGACTCAAACTTGAAAACGTGTTCAAATTGAAAAACCTTTTTCTATTAAACTGTTATTAATTGGCTTCTCGCGTTGGCTCTTCGCCTTTTACTTGCTCTTTCTTTTCCATATCTCGTTCTCTCTCTCTTTTTCTCCCACTGAGTCATTCCTTCTCCCTCATTCTTACTGGAGACACTTTTTCAGAACCTCTCTTTTCCCTTTCCTCCTTCTTTTCTGATAACTCTCTGATTTTGTTTTTTTACAGTCTGATTTTTCTCAAACTCCTTTCTTATCACATCAACTCATTCCTGACTTTTTTGCTGACCGGAACAATTTGTGCTGTCTTACAAAATTTATTCTAATCGTGTTATTTTGTTGGATTAAAGCCAAAAAAGGAGCCTCCTTTATACGCCAATATTAGAGTAAAAATCAGACTATAGAATTATTCATCATAAATCAGCTGACAAGTGATTACACAGATGTGTGGAGAAGCCAGTCTATTGCTGTATTTCCATAAGGTCTATAGTTTCAATATATGTTGCCAGTTTTCTTACTTGATTCGCAGCTCTGATTTAGTAAAATCATGTGATTTTATCCCCACTGGCAGGTAACGCTTGATCCGCACGGATCCAATAAAAAATTCTGATAAATTGATCTACTGTAATCCTGAAGAATTCAAAATATTAACATTCTCGGTGAATTAAGAATCTCTATGCAAAATTTCAAGTTTATCAGTCCTGCTGTGATACAAATCTGTTGTGATTTTTTTTGGGATACAATTTCTTTTTATCCATCATTATATAATCTAAACATCACAATCTCATAACAGGGGTCTTTGCGCAATGGATTCTCAAAACTATACTACTGTGAACAGTAGACCTCACGCAGTTTTCCCATCCACAAGTATCTGATGTCACTTGTTTTAAATGTTAACAAACTCAGTTCACGTTTGTATTCCATATAATAAAATTTATCCACTTCCGTGATAATCTCTCCATCTGATGAAAATTAATTTTTTTCGCCACACTGCACAGAAAGCAGCTGTTTTCCAGTCCCTAAGTAGATCTGAAAGACCTTCTTTGCAGACGACTCTCGTCTGAAGTCAGAAAAGGG
Organism: Nilaparvata lugens; assembly: GCF_014356525.2. Classification (NCBI taxonomy): domain Eukaryota; kingdom Metazoa; phylum Arthropoda; class Insecta; order Hemiptera; family Delphacidae; genus Nilaparvata; species Nilaparvata lugens. Next base: position 13,137 of record NW_024090891.1, read on the forward strand.
TTTCTTTCCGGCCTAGATCGGAAAACGTACTCTTTCTAGCTGCTAACATGGAAGTCCGTAGTTAATAAGTGATCCGCTAGATCGGGCGAGTGTCCACTTTCTTCATCAAAGTCGTCATGATTTCAGTTCAAGTTTCGAATCAAACTAATTCAGCATTCGCTTTGCAACCATTTTTATTCAATTATTTATTGTCCAATTTTCAAAAATGCTTGAAGATGACGACGCCCATGATATTCCAAGTGAAATTTTAAAAGAATCTGAAATCCCGACTGCAAATCTTCTACCACTAAAATCAAGAGATAGGTATGATAACAAGTATTTTTTATTTTGTATTCTTCATTTATTTTGTCAGCAATACCTGTAGTGTGGCGAAAAATATCGTTCGCACCACATGCAAAAATGTTTTTCCAGCTCTCAATCTTTTCTAGTCCTCTGCCTACGGCCTCGGACTTAAAAACCGATTTCGATTTCGAGCCGGAAAAATCTCATTTTCTGCTCTAGGTGCGAAATATACTATTTTACAAATTATCATCATCATCTTCACTCCAGGGATTAGGTTTATTAATTATCCTGGTCCGGTAATAATCTCTTTGTTGGCCTCCCCAAGTCTCTTTTTCCAGTAGGTCTATAGTTTTGGACTTGAAGGGGCATTCTTCCAGGTGGCATTCTATCCAAATTACTGCACCAGTTGCGTCTATTGAAGATGCTTTCATGCAGAGCAGCAACCGATAAAACCTGTCTAATATCAGTATTTCTTATTCAATCAACTCTAGTGCAGCCAAATACACTCCTTGGGAACCTCATTTCTGCAGCTTGAATTCAACTGTCCATTCTACGTGTGTGAATCCAATTCTCACTTCCATATAGGAGAGTCGGAACTGCAATAGTATTATAGATCTTTATTCTCGTTCCTTGTCTTGTTTTATTATGAGGTTTCTAGTGCCACATATTTTCTGAAACTTCGAAATTTTATTGTACACATCAATATCTGTATCATAATATTATGTACATCATTTCCAAGATACTTGACATTTTTCACTTTTCCGTTCAATTCTATTTTGGTTTTGATTTGATATTTTCTTTGAATGCCATTGATTTGGTTTTTATTGTAATTTTCAGCAACTCTGTCCAACATGAAAACTGATTTTTGTAAGGTATCTTCATTTTTCTGAATTATCGCTAAGTCATCCGCATACATAATTGAATTCGCAAAACTATGGGTTTAGAGTTTTTTACTTTCCTTGCCCTATTACCATAGGTAAGGAAAGTATTGCTTTCCAAAACAAATTAAGGTACCCCAATTTCTAAATTTCTATACGTTTCAAGGTCCCCTAAGTCCAAAAAAGTGGTTTTTGGGTATTGGTCTGTATGTGAGTGTGTGTGTGTGTGTGTGTGTGTGTGTGTGTGTGTGTGTGTGTGTGTGTGTGGTGTGTGTGTGTGTGTGTGTGTGTGTGTATGTGCGTCTGCGTACACGATATCTCATCTCCCAATTAACGGAATGACTTGAAATTTGGAACGTAAGGCCCTTACAATATAAGGAAATGACACGAACAATTTCGATCAAATGCGATTCAAGATGGCGGCTGAAATGGCGAAAATGTTGTCAAAAACAGGGTTTTTCGCGATTTTCTCGAAAACGGCTCCAACGATTTTGATTAAAGTTATACCTGACATAGTCATCGGTATGCTCTATCAACTGCCACAAGTCCCATATTTGTCAAAATTCCAGGAGCTCCGCCCCATCTATGCGAAGTTTGATTTAAGATTCTCAATCATCAGGCTTCAGATACAATTTAAACAAAAAATTTCGAGTGGAAAAGATTCAGCATGAGGATCTTTACAACTAATGTTCAGTAACATTTTCACCTATAATTAAAAATAAGCTCGAAATTCGAGAAAATGTGATTATCCAATTGCAAACTGTTGGCAACTGTTGATTCTATCAAATGATTCACTATGAAGAGATAGCACACCTCGTGTGTCTTCAGCGTTATTGCCCTGTCACCAGCTGGCTCAAAACTTTGAATAGTATACTTGAGATTCGCGGAAACACTAGCGTCAGGTGATCAATTTTCATAACGGCAAGGAAAGTTGTGTGAGTGCGCCACACCAGATTTTTTCTATTCTCTTCTACTGATTCAGAAAATTTTAATTCTAAATGACCGAGCGAAATGAGGTCTAAGATTCAAGTCGACGGTTTGGAACTTCTATTGATGTTTGAATGTTTAAATGTTAAAATATTTGAATGTTTAAATGTTAAAATGTTTGAATGTTTAAATGCTTAAATGTTTAAAAATTCTTTAATTTTAAAATGTTTATAAGATGCGCATCTACGGCGAAACGCGGTAATAAATTTCCATGAAATTTGACAGGTATGTTCCTTTTTTGATAATATAAAAGGAGAAAGGAGCCTCCTTCATACGCCAATATTAGAGTGAAAATCAGACTATAGAATTAATCATCATAGATCAGCTGACAAGTGATTACACAGATGTGGGAGAAGCCAGTCTATTGCTGTATTTCCATAAGGTCTATAGTTTCAATCAGGTACTTGTGGATGAGAATACTGCGTGAGGTCTACTGTTCACAGAACTACGAGTATAAAAGGAAAAAAGAGCCTCCTTCATACGCCAATATTGCAGTAAAAATCAGACTATAGAATTAATCATCATAGATCAGCTGACAAGTGATTACACAGATGTGTGGAGAAGCCAGTCTATTGCTGTATTTCCATAAGGTCTATAGTTTCAATCAGGTACTTGTGGATGAGAATACTGCGTGAGGTCTTCTGTTCACAGAACTACGAGTATAAAAGGAAAAAGGAGCCTCCTTCATACGCCAATATTGCAGTAAAAATCAGACTTTAGAATTAATCATCATAGATCAGCTGACAAGTGATTACACAGATGTGTGGAGAAGCCAGTCCATTGCTGTATTTCCATAAGGTCTATAGTTTCAATCAGGTACTTGTGGATAAGAATACTGCGTGAGGTCTACTGTTCACATAACTACTCGTTAATAAGATTTATGTTATCCATCGAGAGTCGGTAATTTTTTTTTTAATAACAGGTAATAAATTTAATTATGGAAATTTATCTTCCCCGCAACCCCCTCGCCCAGCATCCCTACCCTACAACTACAGCTTTTCCCTAATAACTACAGCTGCAGACAAAACACGTGACAAAGTTATCAACTTTTGTTGATAACAAAACTAGCAGCCAAAAGAAAAATGTTTTTAACTTATGTTGAAAACTTTTGTTTCAAACTCTGGTGTAAACGCATTATAATTTTATTTACATCAGATCAGATGGAGATCATTATTTTAATGATCACACACATGTTTCAATCCAAATTTGAAGACAATTTTTCGCCTCTTATTCCGGCTGTTATATCATATGAATACTGTCGTTAAATGAAATCATATGGAAGTCAATTATATTGATAACAAGATCTTGTTAATAAAAAGGAATTTTCTGTTAGAAAAGAGTTATTAACTTTTATCAAGATAAATATTTGACGATTCAGTCAAGTAAATAACTCGTGTTATTGACTCCGGTGTAAACGCAGCTTTAATGTTCAAATGATTAAATGCTTATATGTTGCGCATTTACGGCGAAACGCGGTAATAGATTTCCATGAAATTTGACAGGTATGTTCCTTTTTTAATTGCGCGTCGACTTATAGACAAGGTTTTTGGAAATTTTGCATCTCAAGGATAATATAAAAGGAAAAAGGAACCTCCTTCATACGCCAATATTACAGTGAAAATCAGACTATAGAATTATTCATCATAAATCAGCTGACAAGTGATTACACAGATGTGTGGAGAAGCCAGTCTATTGCTGTATTTCCATAAGGTCTATAGTTTCAATCAGGTATTTGTAGATGAGAGGTCTACTGTTACAGAACTACTAGTTAAAGGGCTTGTGACGTTCCAAACTCACTCAAAGTGATTGAAATTGCTACACTGACATGTCTGTCGCTCATATCTTGTGTCTCATAGTCATGTTAGAGATAGGAATTCGAACAATTGAAGTCTTTGACTGCACATCTCATGTGGTTGCGAGATTGACACATTGCTAGATGGAATTCGCTGAGCTATTTGCGAATGGGGTTGTAGACTACCTATAGTGAGGTCCACATTATAATGACAGTATTTGTTCAACTTTGGTTTTGCTATCCTTGTCTATCATTCGACAATGCCGGTGGTACTATCCTTTTCTAGGTCCACAATGATGACAATTATGTTTTTGACGGTGTAGAAATATAATTAATGCAGAGAATCGGCAACGCTATTCTTCTATCTTTATCCACTGCAATTACAACGAGGACCTCACTATAGTCTACAACCCCATTCGCAAATAGCTCAGCGAATTCCATATAATAGTGAGGTCCACGTTATAATGGCAGTGGATAAAGATAGAAGAATAGCGATGCCGATTCTCTGCATTAATTAATCATATTTCTACACTGTCAAAAACATAATTGGCATCGTTGTGGACCTAGAAAAGGATAGTACCACCGGCTTTGTCGAATGATAGACAAGTATAGCAACACCAAAGTTGATCAAATACTGTCATTAAAACGTGGACCTCACTATAGAAAAGGATAGTACCACCGGCATTGTCGAATGATAGACAAGGATAGCAGAACCAGAGTTGATCAAATACTGTCATTATAACGTGGACCTTACTATAGTGCGGTCCACGTTATAATGACAGTATTTGATCAACTTTGGTGTTGCTATCTTTGTCCATCATTCGACAAAGCCGGTGGTAATATCCTTTTCTAGGTCCACAACGGTGCTAATTATGTTTTTGACAATGTAGAAATATGATTAATTAATGCAGAGAATCGGCATCGCTATTCTTTTATCTTTATCCACTGCCATTATAACGTGGACCTCACTATAGATGGAATTCGCTGAGCTATTTGCGAATGGGGTTGTAGACTAGCGGTAGTGTTGGTAATAGACTTCATAAAGGGCTTTGGTGCGGTTAGGATATGAAACGGCCCGTCTCGTACAGCCTGGTTATGATACAGAACCACCGTCCCGTAGCTTTGTCTCCGTGACTTTGAAACGGCATATAGGCAAGGTATGGTTTGCTGGGTGATATCATAGAGAAATAACAGCGTAAGTAGATATGCCATGGTATAGGGCGTTTATGTCGCAACTTTTACTGTTATCTCAAGCCGATAGTTCATGTAAATTCTTTCCCAGATAGCTTCACACGCATTCGGTTTCATTCGGTTCAGTTCGTTTTCGGTTCGGTTCGGTTCGTTACCGAAAACGAATGATGCTTTCATACATGTCTGGTTTTAATTCGTACGGTTCTAATTAGGTATTTTCTTCTTAAACACAGCTGTGTTTGGATTTTCACAGTTCATGGTGGTATATTTAAATATAACAGTTGGTGTTAAATTGTAAGATGTTATTTCTTGAATAACAAAATTATAAAGTTAATTAAAAATTTTAATTTTTTTAATAGTTTCTTTTTGATTATGTTAATTTTGGAAGTTCAGAGAGATTATTTTTTTAATTGAAAATTTGTTCCTTGTTTTGACACATGGTGTAAAAAATTTCATCTCTTCTCTCCATTGATGAAATCATGTAATATCCGTGAAAAAAAAATAAAAATTATCCCTAAGTTTTAATTCATATCTTTCATAATTTTTTAGCAAACTATTCATTGAAAAAAAAAATGTTTCTGTGAACTAACAGGAATGAATTATTGACCATATGATTTTGACTTGGAAAATTTTGAAACAGATAATCACGATATCAGGTTAAAATAAAAACAAAAAAGGCAAGCGTGTGTAAAAAACTTTGTTTTTTCCTGTTTCCCTAGCAACGAATTCGAATATGATGAAACCTATTCGTGTCGAGGGGGCGTTCGGTGCTATGCGGTTGCTATTCGGTACCGAATTCAAACCGAATCAGCGTTTCACACTTATCGGAATTTGTCGAAAACGAAACGAACCGAACCGAACCGAATGAGTGTGAAACTAGCCTGACGCTGGTAGTCTCATATTGTGCCGTTCATACACTCTTACCCGGTCAAAACAGTAAAAATCGACAGTAATCGGCTTGAGATAACAGTAAAAGTTGCAACATAAACGCCCTATACCATGGCATATCTACTTATGCTATCGTTTCTCTATGGTAATATTCAGTATAGGAAATTCTTGAATGACGCATCATCAAGTCTCAACTACTCAACTGATTAACTTGAAATCTTGCAAATAGATTCTTAATTAAATTCACCCAGGATGGATATAGGTGTATTTTAAATTTTTCAAGATCTCAGTAAATTTTGAAGTAAGTCAAGTTTCCAATTGAACCCTTGCGGAGCCCGGGTCACCTGCTGAAATATGATAAAGGAAAGAACTGGCTTATACACGTGGGGGATAGGAAGTTCATGAATGACGCATCATCACGTCTCAACTATTCAACTGATCAACTTGAAATTTTGCGTATGGATTCTTAATTTACCGATTTATTATTTTAATTGCAAACTGTTGGCAACTGTGATTCTATCAAATCATACACTATGAGGAGATAGCAGACCTCGTGTGTCTCCAGCGTTATTATCCTGTCACCAGCTGGCTTGGATCTTTGAATAGTAGACTTGAGATGTGGGTGAACACTAGCGTCAGGTGATAAATTTTCATAACGGCAAGGAAAGTTGTGTGAGTGCACCACACCAATTTATAAAATATTTTTTAAATACATTCTGCACGACTCTAATGTCTCAAGACCGTTTATCGCTCTCACAGCTCTCTATTCTTCTTCTTCTTCTTCTTCTTCTTCTTCTTCTTCTTCTTCTTCTTCTTTGGCTGTGCCTTATCCCATTCAAATGGGGTCGGCATTCCTTTCTCTTAGTCTGCCTCTCCACAAAGCCCTATCCAATGCTTCCTCTCTCTCCTCCAACCAATCTCCCGCTATTCTATCTCCCCACCTCATCCTAGGTCTACCTCGTCCTCTCACACCATCCAAAACCAAATCCTGTCCAACATAATCCTCCTCCCGTCGCTGTACATGCCCAAACCACCTCATCCTTGTCTCCTGAATTTTCTTTCCCAGTGGTCCAACTTTAACAGTGCCTCTGATCAATTCATTTTCCATTTTATCTCTTCTTGTGACCCCACACATCCATCTTAACATTCTCATGTCAGTCACTTCCATCTTTCGTTCCTGTTTTTTTGAAATGGGCCATGTTTCTGTTCCATACAGCATAGCTGGCCTCACAACTGGTCTATACACAGCTCTCTTTTGCATTATAAAATTTCTATCTAAATTTTTGAGACTGGAGACTCCCATACCAATATTAAATACCGAATATGCGACATTAAAGGAACTAAACCAAGTTCGTAGGATAACGATACAGATACAGATCAGAAGGAGAGAGTAATCATCAAGATCAGAGTAAGCCTTTGTAGATGGAGAGAGAGAGAGTGAGGAAACTATTTGGATTAGAAGGAGAAACAGCAGATTAAAGCAGAACAATGAAGGTTATTACAGTCATGCTCCAAAAGAGCTGTCAAATGCAACTACGCTATTTTGAGACAAATAGTTCCCATTCATATGAGAGGCAGGCTCGATCAACTTCCATTCAAGCAATCAGGTTACCGGGAAATTCCCTGTGATAACAATTTCTCCGCTAATGGAGTTTGTCGAAAAGATAATTGAGGTTATGGGGATGGCGTTGATGATGATGATGATGATGATTATGATGATGATGGTGATATAAGTAGCGTAATCATTCCATGTTGTTGATTATTATAAAGATAATTGGAATGATATGTCGGTACAGGCTATCAACGTTGTTTGATAACAATTAAAATTAAAAGTTTAATCTCATAGTTCTTCCGCTCCTTTTACACTTACTCCTCCTCCTCATTCTCCTATCTCACTCCTCATATTCCTCCTCTAACTCCTTCCCTAATCACTTCTACTTTTCATCCTCCCACTTCTCCAACCCCACCACGACCTTATCCCCCTACTCCTTCACCACAACTTCATCTTCATCCTTCTTCTCCTCTTCCTCGTCCTCCACATCCTCTTCTCACTCTCTCTCTCTCTCTCTTTAATATTCTTTCCGAAGAATGGACATAGATATGTCCAAAGCTCTGCCAATTTATGTAGATGCATAACAATATAATTACTATAGTTATTATATTCCAAATTTGCTTTTTCATATCATATACAGTTCAATAACTATTTTCTTAGTCTATATTTTGACTGTATTGTAAGCTATTGTATATAAGTGTATAAGCCAGTATATATTGTAATCTACATAAATAAAGTACTCAATCAATCAATCAATCAATCAATCTCTATCCTCCTACTCCATCCCTAACCACTTCACTCTTCATCCTCCCACTTTTCTACCCCTCCACCACTTTATCATCCTACTCCTTCACCAGGACATCATAGGAAGACGAAATGAAAGGGAATATTAACTCTATGTTATGATTTCCCAACTGCTGACAGTTAATATCATAATATAAAAAGTATAGCTTTCTTTTCATAAAATTAATGGATTTTGTTCAGAATGTAGGTTACTATTAAAACAAATTTATGGAATATTCACTTTATTGAATTCAACATTATTGATTTATTTTGTTTCTAAGGTTGTTTTTTCTGTTTTTGTTTCACTATTTAAAAGAACATTCTGCATAGCTTTGATTTATGTAATAATAGTATTATTGGGTTTTACCGACTTTCCGGCTGACGATTGTTTAATCAAGCCGTATAAATGTGTGTTTTCTCATTCATTGTATGTTGCAAATTTAAAGATTAAAGCATTATTTTCTATTCTATTCTATTCTATTCTATTCCTACTCCTTCACCTCAACTTCATCTTCCTCCTCCTTCGCCTCTTCCGCCTCCTCCACGTCCTCTTCTCTCACTCTCTCTCTCTCCTCTAACTCCTTCCCTAACCACTTCTACTTTTCATGATCACAATCCACCTCCTTCTCCTCCTCCTCCTCCTCCCTCCTCCTCCTCCTCCTCCTCCTCCTACTCCTCCTCCTCCTCCTTTGGTAGAGAGTTAGTGGGGAGGATATTTTTAATATTCTTTCCGAAGAATGGACATTGATATGTCCAAAGCTCCACCAATTTATGTAGATGCATACAATATAATTATCTATAGTTATTATATTACAAATTGCTTTTTCATATCATATACTTTCAATAATTATTTTCTTAGTCTATATTATGTAAATTCATCTATAATTTTGCTGTATTGTAAGCTATTGTATATAAGTGAATAAGCCATATATATTGTAATCTACATAAATAAAGTACTCAATCAATCAATCAATCAATCAATCTCTCTCCTCCTACTCCATCCCTAACTACTTCACTCTTCATCCTCACACTTTTCCACCCCTCCACCACCTTATCCTTCTACTCCTCCTTCTCAACTTCATCTTCCTCCTCCTTCGCCTCTTCCTCCTTCTCCACGTCCTCTTCTCTCTCTCTCTCTCCTCTAACTCCTTCCCGAACCACTTCTACTTTTCATGCTCTCAATCCTCCTCCTCCTCCTCCTCCTACTCCTCCACCTCCTCCTCCCCCTTCATCATTGAAGATATGGAGTTCCGAATGATCTCATCTCATCAAGAACTTCATGATCCTAAAAAAGGCGGGAACGAATTTCTCTGTCTGTTTACAGGATTTGGCGGAAATGGCCCCAGAATCTCAAGCCCCTTCGATCGTGGAAAAGTCACACAACCTCAATATTCACTGTACAAACTTTATGAAGTTTTAAGCCTTGTGTATATCACAACATGGCGTTCAATGAGGGTCTTAAGAGACTTAAGTCTTTACTTGGTGTCCCGGTTGTCTTAATAAGTAGCCTAATAATTTATTACATGCACTGAATTCTGCTCATGCCACAAACCTGATACACTATGATTAGTTTGTGATCAATTCTTCTTCTTCTTCTTCTTCTTCTTCTTCTTCTTCTTCTTCTTCTTCTACTTCTTCTTCTTCACCTCCTCCTCCTCCTGTCTTCTTCTCCTTCCCTATTATTCTCCGTTTCCTTCTTCTTGCTCTTCTCTGTTATCTTGTTCTTCCTCATCCTCTTTTTCTTTTCCTCCTCCTCCTCCTACTCCTCCTCCTCCTTCCCCTCCTCCTCCCCCTCCTCTTCTTCATCTTCCTCCTCCTACTCCTTCTCCTTCTCTTCCTGTCTTCTTCTCCATTATTTTCTGTTTCTTCTCCTTCTCCTCCATTATTCTCCTTATTCTTCTTCTTTTTCTTCTTCTTCTTCCACTTATTCTTCTTCTTTTTCTTCTCCATCTTCTTCTTCCTCTTCCCTTCTCCTTCTCGTTCTTCTTCTTCCACGATTTTCCTTCCTCTCCTCATGCTCTTCCATCGTATCCCTTCACCACATCTTCCGATTTCAATATCTCCTCATAATTTTTATCCCCATTTGCTAATCTCCTTCTCCTGCCTTACCACCGCCATCTTTCAATCTTTTTCTCTTTCATTTTTATTATTCTTTCATCCTTTCTTTCTATTCTTTCATTCTTTCGTGCTACACTCTCTGTGGTGTTCCTCCTACTTCTGCCTTTCGCTTTGCATCTGATGTTTCCATATATTGGTAGTTCGAATGTATTTAGATTCTTATTCCAGATGGAATTAAATAGAGAATGCATTTAATTTAATTCCATCTGTAACTGGTTGGCCGCTATGGCTTCGTATAGAATGAGCACTGCTATCCAGAGATTGTCAGTTTGGTGTAAGGGCAAGCATTCCTGACTGGCAATTGGGAGGTACCGGGTTCGATTCCCGGGCTGGCAACTAATTTTTGGATAGTAGTTCTCATCGAATTTCCATCTAGCTGTTAACCCTGTTGGTCAAGTCTGCAGTAGCAGAAGTCTTCGGGTGAATCACAACATTTATTTAGGATTTTCGTTAAATAATAATTGTATATTAATTAGCATTTGAATAAATGCATTCTCTATTCAATTCCATCTGTAGAATGAATTTTGTATAATTTCTATCACGATTTTCTCAAAAATGACTAGACCCATTTTTTTAAAATTCATACCCTGCATAGTTATTTATCAGCTCTACTAACTGGCATGATCTCCTCCCTGGGAACTAACAGGGGGTCCCCCCCATCCCTTAGAATTTACTTTGTAACCGCCTTGTGTGCGTGAGGTCGGTAGGTAGAGTAGTTTATTCAAAAAACACATGTCGATATTTTATTCAGAACAGCTGTTTTGA
>NW_024090892.1:0-5117 GCF_014356525.2 Nilaparvata lugens
TAAGTAAGGACCTATGAGATATCGTGTACATAGACGCACATACACTCATACACACACACCCACCACACATACAGACCAATACCCAAAAAACAGTTTTTTGGACTCAGGGGACCTTGAAACGTATAGAAATTTAGAAATTGGGGTACCTTAATTTTTTTCGGAAAGCAATACTTTCCTTACCTATGGTAATAGGGCAAGGAAAGTAAAAATAATAGTTTTGGCATGATAACATAGTGTGAGATGATAATATAGAGCGTGAAACCACGGAATAAGCATAAATAAGCATAGTGTTTCTTTCCTCTGTGGTGAAACATACGAACAACAGTGCTATATCCGTCGAAAGAAGAAATTCTCTCACAGACTGCTTGGTGCTTGGACTTCCCGCTATTCCATAATCATCAACTTCCCCTTCACCAACATCTCCACCCCCGAAACACCCCGTTCCCACCCCAAAAATCCTCATTTCCACCCCCTAAACGCTCAACTCTGGCCAAAATGTTCCCTACCCTGCTGTGAGAACGTTACAGCTTGCCGAGAAACCATATAAATACTGAGTGTATACATTAGGCCTCCATATCACACAGGCATACCAAACACAGATTCCATTTCACACTTATCTCTCTCTTTCTTTCTCTGTTTCTCTCTCTTCCAACCTACTCTTTCTTTAGTTTCTCTCATTAGCTGTCTCCACGTTATCACAGACGCATACCATACACTGATTACATTTCACACTCTGTCTTTCTCACTTCCAAATCTCGCTCATGCTCTCTCTATCTTTTTTCCCCTCTCTCTTTCTCCCCCGATCGTGTGTTGATGAAAGGATATTATTTTATATCCTCTCTAGAGAATCGACATTATTTGTTGAAACACCGCCGATTTATGAAGTTTCATCACAATATTATATTATATTTTTTTTAAATATATTTTGGAACAAATGACTGAAACTGTCCGGCCTTAGAACGATCACATGACAACCATCCCTCACCCATTCCACCAATATAAAACTTTAAACCTGTAATAGAACGGGTTTCTATATATATATATTTATATATATATTATATAAACTCATGTTACTTCAATTATCCACTGCATACTGCTGTATATTACTGAAAGTTGATAACCCTGATCTACTTTCAGCCTATTTCATTTTATTAATCAATCATTTGATCTTATCTACCTATATAATTATTTTACTTTATCAATTTTCTGTTTTTTTTTCTCTTAAATATTCATATTGATTAAAACTTTTACAATATTTCCATTAATAAATGAATGCTTAGTTCGAATAATGAAATTAACGTTTTGGTAGAGAGTTAGTGGGGAGGACATTTTTAATATTCTTTCCGAAGAATGGACATTGATATGTCCAAAGCTCCACCAATTTATGAAGATGCATAACAATATAATTTTATCTACAGTTATTATATTACAAATTGCTTTTTCATATATACAGTTCAATAATTATTTTCTTAGTCCATATTTTGTAAATTCATCTATAATTTTGCTGTATTGTAAGCTATTGTATATAAGTGTATAAGCCAGTATATATTGTAATCTACAAAAATAAAGTACTCAATCAATCAACCAATCAATCAATCAATCTCTCTCGGAGTGAGTTTTTCAATGTCAGTTTGTACTCTCTGAGTATCTATTATATTACATTTCTTCGTTTGACATTTATTTCTATCCCTTTGTTGACGTAATAGGATTTAGAAAACAGATTAATTCTCCAGATCTTGGAAAGCCTAACTCATCACTATCATTGAAACATAAGCTGCCAGCATGTTTGTATCAAAACTAATGTATCGAAACATGAGCTTCAAGTATCGAAACACATATATTGCTACACATTGCTACCAACGTATCAATTTCTCCTTCCTTTAAACAAACTCATTTCACAAGAATGCCCCATGAATGAAATCTGAACATTAATAATGAAATATCTAGAAAGAAAAATTAAAATTTGGGCTCTGAGGTGCACGAGATTGATATTTTTGGAATCTATGTGCAAAGTTTGGAGATCTAAATCATTTCCGTTTTTCCGGTATGCAATTTTATGTCCCGTGAATGATATTTGAACATTATTGAAGAAAAATCTAGAAAGAAAATTGAAATTTGGGCTCTGAGGTGCACGGGATTGATATTTTTAGAATCTATGTGCAAAGTTTGGAGATCTAAATCATTTCTGTTTTTCCGGTATGCAATCCACAAGTTGACATGTTTGATGCGAACAAACGAACAAACACAACCCTACTCTCTCTTATTATATAGAAGATGATAATAAATTGACAGTTGACAGTCTACTATACAAATAAATATTGTAATATCGGTGCACCGAGCTCCGCTCTGGAGTAAAAAAGCAAAACAAATTTATTACGGAAGAAGAAATTATAATATATTTATAGTTCATATTGAAAGGTTCTATCGAATCACAGTGGATTGAGATTAATTCCCAGAGGAATGCAGAAATTTCTCTCACAAAAGAATGTTAAATTCTAATTAATTCCACGTGAACCAAATTAGAGAAGACCATTTCAAAAAGATAGCTTATCTGATTGGCTATACTGGAATGAATCACGATTAAAATTTAACCGGATTTTGTACAACCGGCATTAAGTACCTCATTGGAAAATGACAGAAGGTTAACAGCTGAGTCATGATTTTGTCTCAGTCCCACACACATTAATTATTTATTTATTTATCACATTGTGTAGAAATACTTAATATGAGGAAAGGCACAACAGGCTCATGCCCAAAACTGTCCCATTTCCAATTTCTACTATACTGTCCAAATCAAAAAGTTGGCTAGGCACAACAGGCTCATGCCCAAAACAGTCCCATTTCCAATTTATACTATACTGTCCAAATCAAAAAGTTGGCTAGGCACAACAGGCTCATGCCCAAAACTGTCCCATTTCCAATTTATACTATACTGTCCAAATCAAAAAGTTGGCTAGGCACAACAGGCTCATGCCCAAAACTGTCCCATTTCCATTTATACTATACTGTCCAATCAAAAAGTTGGCTAGGCACAACAGGCTCATGCCCAAAACTGTCCATTTCCAATTTATACTATACTGTCCAAATCAAAAAGTTGGCTAGGCACAACAGGCTCATGCCCAAAACTGTCCCATTTCCAATTTATACTATACTGTCCAAATCAAAAAGTTGGCTAGGCACAACAGGCTCATGCCCAAAACTGTCCCATTTCCAATTTATACTATACTGTCCAAATCAAAAAGTTGGCTAGGCACAACAGGCTCATGCCCAAAACTGTCCCATTTCCAATTTATACTATACTGTCCAAATCAAAAAGTTGGCTAGGCACAACAGGCTCATGCCAAAACTGTCCCATTCCAATTTATACTACTGTCCAAATCAAAAAGTTGGCTAGGCACAACAGGCTCATGCCCAAAACTGTCCCATTTCCAATTTATACTATACTGTCCAAATCAATAAGTTGGCTATGTCACTTTCACTTTTCAAAATACAATTTACGCTCTTCATACTCAGATAAACGAACAAATTTTGAATCAAATAGATAGGTACTATTAGAGTCTAGAATCAAAAAATCTAGAACAGTAACTTAATAATTATTCAAAAAGTCTAAATTTTGAATGAAACTAGAAATTTTTGAGCTAAAAACTTTACACTTTACAAAAAACCACATGCACTCCCTCACTCACTTCCATCATCAACAGAATTGATGACGAAATTATCAGCTGTTTTTCCAAGGATGAATAGATTCTTTTAATGTCCTTCAGCGAGTTTTTCCAGGGATGAGACTCGGTGCAATCGAATCTTTATTGTATTATAAACCTACTATGTTCTGAATTTCGTTAGAATCGTTAGAGCCGTCCTCGAGATCCGGTGAAATACAAACATATAAACATCTAAACATAAATAAACAGAAATTTCTCGTTTAATAGTATAGGATAGTAGCGTTCATCGAAGTTATGGAGTCAATAGAATGTATGAATCAATGAGAGTTTATATGAGAGAGACAGAGCGAGAGAGCGTGTAGCAGGGAAAGAGAGAGAGAGTGTGAGAGCATGCGTGAGAGAGAGTAAACAGATGTGTGTGGTTGGAAGTTGTAAATTACCACCTATGACGTGCGCCAGCAAATGATGCAAACTGAGGGTGTGAGGGCAGACAGTTCATTCACCCTCAAATACAGAAACCACCCTTTAATAGAAGTACTTTTAGAGCGGAGCGCATATACACACACACACACACATTCACCTAGTTTTTGGATGTGACTTCTTTCTCTCTCTGCCATGAGAGGACTCAAATTCGTCAATCAACATGAGCTTTCCAACTTTATTCTTTAATTCAAAATTCAAATTCTTTATTCAAAAAAATAATAATTATAATGAATAACAATCAAATACATTCCAAAAAGCAAATACAATATTGTTTCTTGATTTCTAATGTGTTCCCACCTGAGTGGGCAGACTTGAATATAATAATAAAATATTAATATACAACTAGGATCGTAAAACTATTAACAAATGATACAGTCTTCTCTTCTTTCTCCTCCTTTTCCCACTCGCACTTCTCCTCCTTCTCCTCCTCATTCTCCACCTTCTATTTCCTCTCCTCCTAATTAAACTCAATCTCGTTCTTCTCTATTTTCTCTCCCACTTCCTCATCCTCGTTCTCCTTCAACCATCCTTCTTAATCTCTTTCTTCTCCTTTTACTCCTTCTTCACCTCCCCCTCCTCCTACTCCTTCAATACCACTTCCTCATCCTCCTCAATCTCCTCCTTCTCATCCACGTCTTCATCATTATCCCTCTCCCTCTTCTCTACCACTTCCTCATCCTCCTTCTTCTTCAACCCTCCTCCTTCTTCTCTTTCTCCTTCTTCTCTCTCGCTTCCTCATTCTCCGTTTTCTACTTTCCCTCCTCCTTTTCCTCCTCCTCAATCAATCAATCAGCAAATCCTCCTCCTTCTTCTTCTTCATCTTCTGCTCTTAGCTTGGGAAACTTCGAAGATCAACTTCTCTTCCTCCTTCTCCTTCTTCTCTTACACTTCCTCATTCTCCTTCTCCTCCAACCACTCATCTTCTTTACTTCCTTCTCCTTTTCCTCCTCAGCCTCCTCCTTCTCCTTCTAC
>NW_024090893.1:0-23641 GCF_014356525.2 Nilaparvata lugens
CTCTAGATACTTCTTGTTGTTATCCTCTTTCGTCTCCCACTTCTATTCTCTCATCACCTCATTCTGCAAGATCCCATGAGTTTATACCCTCGTCTATATTGGGAGACCTTAGAAAAGAAACAACACACTCTCAATCATACCGGCACCCCTACAATCTTTATCCTCGTATTCATTCACTAAAGCACAAAAAGTCTTTCCTTTCGGTTTCACGTGTTTATTAAATTCTTGTTTCTTGATTTCCTCTCATTCTTATTTTCCCTTTCTCAAAAGAACTTCAACTTTTTATACACGGTCCTCGTTCCCCATTATATTGGCGCCGCGCTTACTTAAACAGTTATATATAGACACAAATATACATGAATATGTGCCAAGGTATGTACATTTCCTTCTCCCAATATACTTTCGCGGCACCGTTCCCTTTGTTCTCGGAAGATCGAATTAACTGCTGGTTATTTCAAGATCATTCTCCTTCTCCTTCCAGTTAGTCTCCGATGCGCATTATTTCTTCAATTTCAACTAACAACCTTTTCAATTCATTCCATTTTGATTTGTATTCATCTTTCTTCTCCTACTTATTCTTTCTCCTACATCTTTCTTCTCCTCTCCATCTCTAGATACTTCTTGTTGTTATCCTCTTTCGTCTCCCACTTCTATTCTCTCATCACCTCATTCTGCAAGATCCCATGAGTTTATACCCTCGTCTATATTGGGGGAGACCTTAGAAAAGAAACAACACACCCAATCATACCGGCACCCCTACAATCTTTATCCTCGTATTCATTCACTAAAGCACAAAAAGTCTTTCCTTTCGGTTTCACGTGTTTATTAAATTCTTGTTCTCTTGATTTCCTCTCATTCTTATTTTCCCTTTCTCAAAAGAACTTCAACTTTTTATACACGTCCTCGTCCCCATTATATTGGCGCCGCGCTTACTTAAACAGTTATTATAACACAAATATACATGAATATGTGCCAAGGTATGTACATTTCCTCTCCCAATATACTTTCGCGGCACCGTTCCCTTTGTTCTCGGAAATCGATTAACTGCTGGTTATTTCAAGATCATTCTCCTTCTCCTTCCAGTTAGCTCCGATGCGCATTATTCTTCAATTTCAACTAACACCTTTTCAATTCCTCCTTTTTTGTCCCGCGTTTTGTTTTTAGAACATGATTGAAATCGGGAAGACTTTGATCTCGTCTGTCAGTGTTTATTGTTCAGGTGTCATGTTAGTGCCCTGAAATCTGTCAGTCTAATTGAATGGTGAAATATTTGAAGCTCCGATGTCTTCTCTGTGTTTTGGTCTTCTTCATAATATGTGGAGAAAACTATAGACAGAATATGTGATGGATGGTTTTGTGATATAATAGTCTCACTGAGATTTTGTAGTTTTGGAGTATAATAGTCTGTAGGTTCTGTGGTAGAATAGTATCACTGAAATTAAATTAAATAGATTTACTCAGATACTGGATTGAATGAGTTACACTAGCCCAAAAACACGAGTTCATTTAATCTCCTGAAAGTATAATTAATATAAATAATTATAAGATATATATATATATATAGATATATATATATATATATATATATATATATATAGATATGTTTCAATTAATGGTGATTTGAGTGTGATATTTTTGTTTTTTATTCTGTTTTTAACCGTCAAAATTTAAAATTCTTAGTTTTCGTTGTTTTTTGTGAAAATGGACTAAATTTTAGAAAGTGAAACCATAACCCTGTTTCGGAATTTTAAAGTGTTATCTAAATTTAGGAGAGAAATAGTACAAGGAGTATCCTTAGTTTTTCTCTCCCAATCAGTGCTTTCTTGTGAAAATTATAAATAATAATAATAATTCATGAAATTACAATTACATTTTTATTCTCTTTGAGACACGACTAGCTTCATATATATTCATTCCTTCAAGAAGTATAGAAAACTAATGAGATACAACCATACAAAATACACTTGACAAGATTACAAGGATAAAGGGTTCCAAATGGATTTCATGGTCAGCGGTCTGGTACAATAATGAAGAATAGTATGGAAAATAAGATTATGAATTATTATAGGGTCACAAATAGATGGTATTGTAATGGTGAGAATAAGAATGATAAGGGAAAGTTAGCGTCATCAGAAGGATAATGAATGGCAGTAATAATTGAGGGTTCTCTCATACTTCATAGATCTTCTCATCTATCTATAGAATTTCATCTCTGAGATGAGATAGAGTCTCATTTTTCTATGACTATAACAAGTTGGAACAAAATTTCATTGAATAAATCTGAAGCATTGGAAATGAAGACACATATATGAATAAACTAGCCGTCAGGCTCGCTTCGCTCGCCATATCCGTCAGGCCAGGGGCCTCCGCCCCCTGGACCCCCTCACTTCGCTCGCCTGCATTTTTCATTTGAGCATTTTTATCATATGTTAGGACGATCCAGTCGGGGGTCCAGAATAAACGTCTGGCTAAAACGGATATGGCGAGCGAAGCGAGCCTGACGGCTAGTAATATAATATTCTCAGGAATAGCTCCGATTGAAGTAGCAGTGCCCAATCAATTTTTAGTAGATAAGTGCCGCGATAAGTGCATTTCAATCTTCAACTTGGTGGCAACCTAACAAAGTCAACTCAACTTAATGCTGTCAACCTGACAAAATTATTAATTATTAGTTACCAGTTAACAACTGTTTCGAAGAGGTACTCTCTCTAGATTATAGTTCTATATTAACATATGGTATGGCCTTTTTTCGAATATAATTAAGAGAATAAGAAGAATATACATGCTAAAAGACGAACTTTAAACCCTTAAAAACCACCCTTAGAGTAAAATATTGCCAAAAGATTTCTTAGTGCGCCTCTAAAGGGTCAACTGAACATACCTACCAAATTTGAACGTTTTTGGTCCGGTAGATTTTCAGTTCTGCGAGTGAGTGAGTCAGTCAGTCAGGGAGTCAGTCAGTCGGTGAGTGAGTGCCATTTCGCTTTTATATATATAGAAGATTCGGCGAAGATCATGGTACCCTGACATCTGAAAGCCTATGAAGAGTCATTAGTGGAAGAAAAGTAGATAAGAATGAGTTCTCTCATACTTCAATTCGATTTCAAGAGGAAGAGAGGATCTAAGAGATAGAATGATATAGAGTCTCATTTTTCTATGACTATAACAAGTTGGAACAAAATTTCATTGAATAAATCTGAAGAATTAGAGATGAAGACACATATGAATATATTCGGCAAAGATTATGGTCCCCTGACATCCCAAAGCCTAAGAAGGGCCAGTAGTGGAAGAAAAGTAGATAAGTAGATTTACTGAGAAGGACTGGGATTGAGTATGTCACATAATATGATATTGGTCAAGCAATGGGGAGGAGAGATATCGCTTATCCATATCAGGCTATGAGGGAATATTGATATTGAATATCTTGTCAAAGCCTGAAAGGGATATTAGAAAAAGCATGGAATAAAAAATTCAGAGCATCATCTTCATTGCTTTTTGTTTTCTCAAATCCTAAGCTCTTATCTATCTGTGCTTCATGAATTGTTAATGACCCGTGCTTCGCGAAGGTCTATTAAAAAACTTGACTGGAAACATGTGGTAATGAAATCTTGAGGAATTGAAAATCGGTCTATAAACATCCTCGGTTAATTAAGAGTCTATATGCGAAATTTCAAGTTAATCAGTCCAGTAGTTCAGACGTGATGGAATCTTGAAGAATTGAAAAACGACCTATAACTAATTATTATTCTTAATAATGGTTTATTCTTAATAAACCATTAATAAACACTTATTATTCTTAATAATGGTTTATTCTTAAGAAACCATCCACGGTTAATTAAGAGTTTTATATGCAAAATTTCAAGCTAATCAGTCCAGTAGTTCAGACGTGATGAAATCTTGAAGAATTGAAAATAGGCCTATAACAATCCTCGGTTAATTAAGAATCTATTCGCAAAATTTCAAATTAATCAGTTCAGTAAGTTCAGACGTGATGATGGGACAAACATAATTTGCCTATCCCCTACGTGTATAAGCCAGTTCTTTCTTCTATTATAGTATAGATTCTCTAAAGAAATCATTAGTTTGTGAGTAGACCTACAGCTACTTGATTCAACAACTACAAAATTGTATCAGATAGTGTATTCTTGTTTATGTCAATCAAATTACTCCGTTCCGGTTATAGCAGTCTAAGATAATTCTGGTTTCATCTTCAAAAAGGGATAGAAAATTTCATCTCTTCCACATGTTTTAAAAAAAACATGTTATAAAAAGCACAAAAACATGAAAAGATTCAATGATGCTTGACAACATCTCAAGTCTGGTGTCCAACACCCATTTCCTCCAGATAGGCATCATGAATATATTTGGAATTGAATACATGAATATCATGATTAATTTTAAGGCAACCCTCCCGGAAGTCACACATCAATCCCGAAAAAACACATAGTTATTGTAAAAAGGCTTTGAAAGGTCTATGAGCGCTTCTTCCTGGTTTAGAAATATTTCTCTATAAATCCCTAAAAAACTGAAAAGCTCAACTGATACCGTTTCAAACTAAACATTGATTCGTCCTGACTAAAAAAAAAAAATATTGTCAAACTAATTATTTATGGGAAATTGAGATACCGAGTTCGGTTGTTACACCATTATCAATCTCTGGTAAACTCGGAAACTCGGGTTCATTAGAGATTGATCAGTTAATTCAATTAGTAAACTCATGTAATTTAACAACCAAAACCGTTATCTTGATTTATAATAAATCTGTTGCTTGATATTATTGAGCCTTTTTATTCAAATTCAATATGGATAAGTATCATAATATCACCTACACATCTACTCAGGAAATTAATCTGAGAATATAAAAAGATTAAAAGTTACAAGATTTTTATTTCTCAGATAGGTTTTCTAGATTAAACCGAAGTATTAATAGAACTAGTTGACTCCAATACTCTAGATCAAGGTACCTATAATACAACATTCTAGGTACATTTGCTCTAGATCTTTAGATTCAATAACTCAAGCTTTTGAAAGATTCTGCAGTAAACAGATGAAATGGTTGAAACAGTTAGGCTAGCTTCACACGCTTTCGGTTTCATTCGGTTCGGTTCGTTTTCGGTTCGGTTCGGCTCGTTACCGAAAACGAATGAGACTTTCATACATGTCAGGTTTTAATTCGTACGGTTCTATTTGGGGTATTTTCTTCTCAAACACAGCTGTGTTTGGATTTTCACAGTTCATGCTGGTATATTCAAATATAACAGTTGGGGTTAAATTGTAAGATGTTATTTCTTGAACAACAAAGTGTTAAAGTTAATTAAAAATTCTGAACTATTTGAATAGTTTATTTTTAATTATGTTAATTTTGGAAGTTCAGAGAGATTATTTTTTTAATTGAAAATTTTTTCCTTGTTTTGACACATGGTATAAAAAGCTTCATCTCTTATCTCCATTGATGAAATCATGTAATATTCGTGGAAAAATAAAAAAATAAAAATTCTACCTAAGTTTTAAATTATATATTTCATATTTTTCTAGCAAACTATTCATTGAGAAAAAATGCTTCTGTGAATTAACAGAAATGAATTGACCATATGATTCTGACTTGGAAAATTTTGAAACAGATAATCACAATAACAGGTTAAAATAAAAGCAAAAAAGGCAAGCTGTGTAAAAGACTTTGTTTTTTCCTGTTTCCCTAGCTACGAATTCGAATTTAATGAAACCTATTCGTGTCGAGGGGGCGTTCGGTGCTATGCGGTAGCTATTCGGTACCGAATTCAAACCGAATCATCGTTTCACACTTATTCGAATTTGCCGAAAACGAAACGAACCGAGCCGAACCGAAAGTGTGTGAAAGTAGCCTCTCGCTAGCAACGAATTGAAACCTGATGGAATTTATTAGTCAAGTGGGCGTTCGGTTCTATGCGGTTTCTATTCGGTACCGAATTCAAACCGAATTACCGTTTCACACTTATCGGAATTTGCCAAAAACGAATCGGAAACGAAACGAACCGAATTAGTGTGAAACTAGCCTTAAACAGATGAGATGAAATAGTTGAACAAATAAATGTCAATGCGAGGATGTTATAAAATTTACTGGAATAGCTCTCAGTGGAATATATACTCTAGTAATTACCAAGTGTATTTCATCCACTGCTCATTGTAACAACTTTATAGCAGTTGCAGTGAACTTAGTTTCACTCACTGATCTAGTTATGAAGTTGGAATCCAATTAAAACTGGTCACTTCCTCGTATCACAATTGCGGCATTTCAGTCCAGTACACCATCTAGTTGATCAATCCTCTTTGTTATAGCAACTTGAGTTGGAAGGAAATTGAAGCAACTTGAGTTGCAAGTAGCTGAAGCAATTAAAATGCAAGTCTAGTACACTATATAGTTAATCAATCCTCTTGGTAATAACAGCTTGAAACAACCTATGTTGCAAGCAATTTGGAACAACTTAAGTTGCAAGCCACTTAGAGCAACTTCAGTTGCAAGCAACCAAAGCAACTTGAGTTGCAAGCAACCAAAGCAACTTAAGTTGCTAGCAATTTGAAGCAACTCAAGTTGCTCAGTTGAAGTGGAGTTGCAAGCTGCTTTCTGAAGGGCGGACTCCGGACTACTCCAGTACACTTTGTTGGTTTCTATGAGAATTTCTATCCAATAAAAGGGAGTTAAGCACATTTCTACAGACCAACAACCTTGAACTAACCAGCTACTGATAGATTCAGCGATAATTCATTCAGCAATTAGTGGGATTGAATGTCCACTGCGCTCTGAAGGTGGAAGTTTAGTCTGATAAGATACTGCAAATCTTGAGTAAATTAGCCTGAGCTGTAGAAACAAAGTTAATTTGATTGGTTAGTGATGAACTGATAAACTGCTTCATTTGCTGCAATAATATTACGAATGATTTCACCAAGTCCAAGCTATATATAAAATATATGGAAGAAAATAAATCAATATAGTTTAGGGAAAGTGATACTTCAAAAATGATTTCACCAAGTTCAATCTAAATATAAAATATATGATAGAGAAGAACTTGATATTAGTCCAGGCAACGAATGCTCGAATGAAGGTATAGAGGGAAAAGTTTGGAACACAATTTTCAACTCCACAGCTCTTTTAAGGTCCTCAACCCTACCCCCTGTGCTAAAGGGGTGAGGGTGGTTTGAAAGTATCATTTTTTCATTTTTCGCATATATCACGGAAACTATTGATCTTATGAACATTTGTTTCTGTGCAAAATTGATAAAAAGCTTTTTCGCCACACTTGGATGTAATGAGCTGGTTTACGTGCGTCATATGGAGGCCGAAAGTGATTGTTTTCCGACCAGGCCGGTAAAACTTTACAGCCCTAGGGCTGTAAAATGACCTTGAATAACAGCTGATCGTGTCCGATCTCACAAAAATCATGGAGAGATAATCTCATAATGACTGTAATAATCTATATAATTATGTATCGTGAATCGCGGTATTATGTCTATAATAATATATTTTATAAATTACTGTTTCATAATTAATATTTATTATTGTGTTTTTGATATCAAACAATAGAATACGATGATATATCCATAGCCTCAACAATATAATGTTGGCTACATTGTCCATTGTCAGAAAGGTACGTATCGCAAGTCTTTAAAAGTGAAGAATCGAATTTGAAATCAAAGTACAATAATTGTATCGATATTTAAAAGTGAGGTAGAGTAATAATTGTTTCTTTTTTATTATCGAATTCCACTTCTTAATGCAATACAATCAACAATAATAATAGGAAAATACAGCAGAGATCTAAAGTTTAAGGTAAGCCTACTGGTGAAACTCAGCCTTGACTAAAAATTCCTAGTAATTTTTCCGTAATTCATTATTAAAACTTTTAGATAATTTTCTTCAATATCAAACCATATAGAGAAAACATTAGGCCCACTCAAGATTGAATCTTCGAATGTTTTCTCTATGATTTAACTATTTTCAGAGCAATATTTTGTTGTGAAAATGCCGGCAAACCGGCTTAAAGTTTGCCGCTATAGGCTACACTATATTATAGTAGCCTACATACGTCACCTGACTTACAGGCCAGTTCGATCAAAAGGAGCAATGGCCGAGAGTGTAAAGGCGTGTACTCAAAAGCTCTAAGCTCAGTGAATTACAAACATGATCTAGGTTCGAACCTCGGTCAGTGACATTTTTTTTGTCGATGAATTTCGACTTTTATTAGCTATTTTTTATATTAGTTACCGTAATTTAAATTTCAATCAATTTTTAGATATATTTTGAGACAAAACTGTGAAATATGCAATTATATTAATTTTTAATCACATTATTTCAAAATAGTAATGAAAATTCTATTCATCCATCTATCCATGAGATATTGCACCAGGCGCAAAGCGCGAGCTATAAAAATTCAAACAATTATTCGAAATATTAATAGTATAAAAATATTGTCACTATTGTAAATTATTAATTAGTAATATTGAAATTAATTGACAGTGAAAGTTGTCATAACCAAGATTCAAACTATCAAAATAGGCTGTTTGAATTTTATTTATTTTTAATTTCTTATATATTGGGAAGTTTTTTTTTGGTGTGGCGAAAATAGCGTTCGCACCATGGGCAAAAATGTATTTCCGGCTCTCAATCTTTTCTAGTCCTCGGCCTACGGCCTCGGACTTAAAAACCGATTTCGAGCCGGAAATATCTCATTTTCGGCCCTAGGTGCGAAATATACTATGTTCTCTACATTTTTCCCATATCTCTCATAGTTTTTGAGATATCCGCTCTTGAAGGTGAGAATTTTTTTGAAAAATACTTCTGCCTCCAATTTTTTCATCTTTCCGGCCCTATAATTCTTGAACGATTGATGAAAAAAATCCGTGTTGATTATGAGCTGATAGAGAATTTAATTATCTTCAATTTGATGTATACTTTCACTATTTTCCGCATTTCCCTACTACTATTGCAGCAGTTTCAGTGTTGAGAGTGAAATTTTCTGTTCAGCAACAATAGATCAGTTGACAATGAAATTTGGAGGGAATGTTTGGAACAAAATTTTCGACTTTGCAACTTTGTTGAGACTAGTTTGAAGGTGAGCATATTGAACCCCTACATGATGTGCTGAAGGGATGAGGGTGGTTGAAAGTTGCATTTTCCACTTATTACTCACAATGTGTTCTATTGACATAATCAACTACATAAAAATGAAGCTTAATAAATTTCCTACAAGTTTGGTTTGATATAGGTTTACGATAAATCCTATACTTTTTGAGATATTTATGTTCTTAAGTGATGCATTTTCGAAAAACCAGTTTATCTTCCATTTTTTCGCTCTTTCAAGTCTTATAGCTTTTCAACAATAATTGATGAAACAGGAATGTTCTAATTACGAGATTGTAGAGCATTAAATTATCTTTCATTTCGTGTATAATGAGACTATTTCACGCATTCCCATAAGAATGTTGCAGCAGTTTTAGTTTTGAGTGTCTATTTTTGGTAGGAAGTTTAGAAACACCCCCTGTGTTTAGTTCCACAAACGTTCCAATAGATACTCAATATATATGTTCATACTGAAGCACACTGCCAATTTTATGATGACAGAATAGTGTGATATTCGAAGTAAGTCACTTGTTGCAAATCTTGAGATTTGACATCCAAACTAAAACTGCTGCAACATTCGTATGGGAATGCGTGAAATAGTCGAATTATACATGAAATGGAAGATAATTTGATGCTCTACAATCAAGGAAGAATAGAGATGAAAATCCTATTTTTTAAATTATTAATTCGTTGAAATATCTACTATTTTTCTGTAAATAATAGAAGGAGCTTCAAATACAATTCAGCCTTTTCAAAAGTAAATTCAATGATACACTGCGTTCTCGAAGAGCACAGGAACCTACCTGATGACTGTAGTTGACTTGAATTTGTTAAAAACACTGATATGTGCACCTAATAATTATAGTTGATTATATTCTGTTGAAAATACTAATTTCTAGTTGAGTTATCAAAAACTAATCCCCAGCTTAGTTTTCGAGACTGTTAAGGTTTTATGAGTTTTTTATAACTCTATTTGAGTTATAAAAAACTAATCCCTATTTTAATTTTTAGAGACTGTTCAAGGTTTCTAAAACAAGTCTACAGCCTTTTCCAACTCATATTCTCTACTTACACCTCCAACTGATTCTCTTTTAAAATATTTCATAGCTACCTACAGCAAATGTGCACCATCCTCCAAACAAAACACCAAAGATCGTATCAGCAATTCTCGAAGATAAGTAATGTTCACTAACAAAGGAACAATTTCGTGCCTCATAATCCCCCCACGACTCGAACGCACATGTAATCACTGAGGAATTAATTCCACGATGCAATTAAATCCCAAATCGCCGGTTAAATTTAACAAGGATCACGTTCATTGAGCTCCTGTTCAGTGCTGGCGAACTCGTGTTCAAAACTGCAGGCTACAAAAGATATCCTCATTCTTTGTTTTTCAATTCTCAATGGTGCTCATTACTAGAACGCTGGCTGGATGCTTATCTTTAGTTACTCCACAAGCCAGGCACAGTTTAGCTGAGTTAATTGATTAAATGTATGTGCGTGTGTGAGAGGGACAGAGAGAGATAGATGGAGAGAGAACTTAAGGAAAGGTGTAGAATAATGAGGGGAATAGAAGAAAAGAGAGAAAGAATAAGTGTGAGATATGCAGAGTGAGAGAGAGAAAAACAAGAAAGAAAGAGAGTGAGTGTGATAGAATGGGGGAGAGAGAAAGAGAAACAAGAGAGTGAGTGTGAGAAAGTGAGAGAGAGAAAAACAAGAGAGAGAAAGTGAGTGAATGTGAGATAATAAGAGAGAGAATAAGAGAGAGTGAGAGAGAGAAAAACAAGAGAGAGAAAGAGTGAGTGTGATAGAATGGGGGAGAGAGAAAGAGAAACAAGAGAATGAAAGAGAGTGAGTGTGAGAAAGTGAGAGAGATAAAGTGAGTGAGAGTGAGAAAGTGAGAGAGAGAAAGTGAGTGAGTGAATCTGAGAGAATAGAGTGAGAAGGTAAGAATCACGAGAGAGAGATCGAGCGAGGGGTGAGTAAGATAGAAAGAGAGAAGAAAACGCAAAAAAGCTCGCGTGTCGTGTCCTCTCAATTCTCAGCTATAATGTACTCAAGCTCATATGCAAAGTTGTGAAAAAGAGCTTATAGCACTCATTCGCTAAGCTCTTTTGTCCTACAAAGTTCTGATAACGATTTTTCCTTCTTTAATGCTTTTGAGAACCTCGTTCTTGATTAGTATTGTCATAGAGAAACATTAGCGTAAGTAGATATCCCATGGTATAGGGAATTTATGTCGCAACTTTTACTGTTCTCAAGCCGATAACTGTCGATTATTGTGAATTTTTACTGTTTTGTTGGGGTGGGAGTGTATGAACGGCACAGTATGAGAGACTACGTGCGTCACATAGCTTCATGGGAAAGAACTAAGTGAACTATTGGCTTGGGATAACATAACCTCAACAATTGGACAACATTAACATTTTTCAACATTTTTGGAGAGAAATAGTACAGGCTAGCCTAGTTTTCCTCTAGTGTCATAATTATAATTATGGTTGTAGTATTTTGTACAATGAATAATAAATGATTATAAGTAGATTTGAACAAGTCTATTATAATTTATTATTTGTAATTTAGTATCAGTAGACTTAATTACGGTAGTAGTATTATTAGTGCTGTATTAAAAAATATACTTTCTCTATCACTGACAACTGAGGTTCATTTGAAAACCGTACCATATTTTTATCATGAACTGTAATGATACTATGATATGAAAATACCATAGCACTAGGAGGATAATTAATAAACATTGAACTTTATTTTTATGCAGTCCTTGTCAGTCTTATTATTGGTTCCAGCCTTTTGTTAGTGTATTTTATTGTTCTCCTCTTTTTCATAATGTTCTCTTCTGGCTTTTCAATTGTTGGATGCGAACATTAACTGATTTTCATTACTGTATGAGCCGCCATTGCTGTTTAAATCAGCCGGTAATGTGGGAGGGGCTTCTCTAGGCCAATGGCAGACGGACACCTTTATCTAGCATCTACGAATTGTATCACTTGTTCATTGTCATATACATTCCGCTGCTCTGCACATTATTTTTCATAAACCAAAGATTTGCTGACAATGATGTGAAACAACCGAGATCGTTATCTCCTTATCTGAATAAATGTTTGGTAGTGATGATTTCAAGTCTTCTCATTAAACTTGTCAATATTTTTTAAAAATAAAGGCGATGTCCCCCGTTCTTCACTTCACTTCGACTGTTAGGCTGGATAAAGTTGGAATAATTAGTGAAGCGATACTTTTCGAAGAGCATGATTCATCCCTTTCTCAAATTATCAAGATCAAATCAAAAGATATTCTTTACAATGCTGCATACAGTAACAATTGAATAACAGGAATGGATATGTTCACATTATGATTCAATATCAGTTGTTGAACCGAATCAATTTTATATTCAATATAAGATATTTCTAATAACTTTTCATAGATTGAAGGATTGTGATGAACAAAGCATTCTGATAAATATAGACAATCTCATTAAATAGATTAATATAAGGACGGAGAATCTCCAGCGTGATAAGTTCTAAATAGTTGTTTGTCTTTTTGGACTCGAAATTTTATATTTTTTCAAAGTTTGGAATTTTCTAATTAATTGTGATTGGTTTAATTTAATTTAGATGTATTTTTGAATTAAAAATTATTTTTGTGTGTTTTGAATTGAAATTGAGTGTGTAATTATTGAAGAATGTTAAGTGACACATGACCTATCTTCATTTGAACTGTTGTCTAAATTAGAATTGGAACCGTCTTGGGCTTATAAGCCTCTGGTACTTTTCTGTAAGTTGTGTAATTCTGAATGAATGAATATAGATTCTGATAATTTTTTTTAGATTGAAGGATTGTTAAGAACAGAGCATCTTCATAAATAGACAATTTCATTATATATATTATTATAGATTCTAATAGCTTTTTATAGAATGAAGGATTGAATAGAGCATTTTTGATAAATGGACAATCTCATTATATTATCACAGACTGCATTTTCGGTAGCACAAAGCTTGCGTGAACTTCAAAACCAATATACATTAAACAACTACAAAAAATACAAGTTCATCCAATAAACTAATCTAGTCGAGTGAAAATAGTCACCGGAGGTAACTGATAATAGTAATGAAATCAAATGGAACTTCTCAAACACATTGAGGTGCGTACAGATTCACACGCCGCGTATACGAGCAATTCACTTTAAATCAGCTGATGCCAAGCTTTCTATATCTGTATCTCACCGTTTCTGTACAATACAGTTAAAATCAGCTGATGAAAAGTGAATTGCTTGTGTCGCGGCGCGTAAGTCTGTAAGCACCTTTAAGGTAAATGTAATTCACTTTCATCAGCTGATTATAACTGTATTTGTACAGTAACGGTAAAATACAGATATAAAAAGCTCGGCATCTGCTGATTAAAAGTGAATTGCTCGAGTTCGCGGCGCTTAAATCTGTACGCACCTTAATAGAAACATTAACTAATACTTCGCACACAACCTCACCCAACACAAAATCCACTTCGAAACCAAGAAATATACCACCCAAAAATGTTCACAACATCTCAATTACAATTCCCTCTAGACCTCTACAACATCTTGAAAATACCCAACACACAAAATCTCGATCGTAAGAAAGGCGTATAATTTGAATACAAGTCAGGATCCGCGTCAAGACAAGTCAAAGAATTGATAGAGAGCTTTCATTCAGGGTTGAGGGGAGTGAAAACATATTCAGTGATCAGGAAAAAGGAACTGAAAGATCAGGAAACAGTCTACGATGTGCAAAAGAGGAAGACGGAGAAGAAGATGGAGACGAAGAAGGAAATCAAGAAGAAGGAAAAGAAGAAGAAGAAGGAGAAGAAGAAGGAGTAGAAGAAGAAGAGATGAAGAAGAATAAGAAGCAAAGCAGAGATGGTGAAAAATAAGACGAAGAAGAAGGAGAAGGAGAGGATGAAGAAGAAGAAGAAGAAGAAGAAGAAGAAGAAGAAGAAGAAGATAGATACAGTAGAAGATTGAGAAGAAACAGAAGAAGAGGAGAAATAAGCACAAGCAGAAGAAGTTGATGAAGGGGGAAAAGGAGTAGTAGAAGACGTTTAGGAAGAATAAGAAGCACAAGCAGAAGAAGATGATAAGGAAGAAAAAGGAGATAATGAAGAAGGAGGAGAATAAGAAAGAGAAAAAGAAGAAGCAGTATAAGATGATGAAGAGAAAGAAGCACAAGCAGAAGAATATGATGAAGAAGGAGGAGAAGAAGACGAAGAAAAAGGAGGAGGAGGAGAAGAAGAAGAAGAAGAAGAAGAAGAAGAAGAGAAAAAGAAGAAGAAGAAGAAGGAGAAGAAGAAGATGCAGTAGAAGATGAAGAAGAAACAGAAGTAAAGGAGAAATGAGCACAAGCTGGAGAAGTTGATGAAGGAGAAAAAGAAGAAGCAGTAGAGGATTGATTGATTGATTGATTGATTGAGTACTTATTTATGTAGATTACAATATATACTGGCTTATACACTTATATACAATAGCTTACAATACAGCAAAATTATAGATGAATTTACATAATATAGACTAAGAAAATAATATTGAACTGTATATGATATGAAAAAGCAATTTGTAATATATAACTATAGATAATAATCATATTGTTATGCATCTACATAAATTGGCGGAGCTTTGGACATATCAATGTCCATTCTTTGGGAAGAATATTAAAAATATCCTCCCCACTAACTCTCTACCAAAACGTTAATTTCGTTATTTAAACTAAGGATTTATTTATTAATGGAAATATTGTAAAAGTTTTATCAATATGAATATGAAGAGAAAAAAAAAAAGAAAATTGATAAAGTAAAATAATTATATAGGTAGATAAGATCAAATAATTGATTAATAAAATGAAGTAGGCTGAAAGTAGATCAGGGTTATCAACTTTCAGTAATATACAGCAGTATGCAGTGGATAATTGAAATAACATGAGTTTATATAATAATATATATATACAATTCGTTCTATAACAGGTTTAAAGGTTTGTATTTGTGGGGATGGTTGTCATGTGATCGTTCTAGGGCCGGACAGTTTCAGTCATTTGTTCCAAAAGATGTTTTTTTAAAGTAGGTTGAAGCTCGCTCGGCTCTCGATAGACCTGATAGAAACAGGAAGTGCATTCCATGCACGACAGGCACTGACTAAGAAGGATTTTGTGAAAATAGTAGTTCGATGATTGGGTATCCTTAAAGTACTTTCTCCGGTTCTAGTATGTGAAGCATCTATCCTCCTACCTTCAGAGACAAATTTGAAATCATCTTTAAAATAGTTCGGATTACCGTATTTCAAGATATCTCTAACAAGCTTGACTATTCGAAAAAGCCTCTGATCGGGAAGCTTCAATGTTGAACTAGCAATGTGGGCTGGGGTGATATGATCATGGCGTTGGAGAGAGTAGACGAAACGTAGACAATAATTTTGGCAACGCTGTAGTTTATCATTCAGAGTGACTTGCATATCGTTAAGAACAGAATTACAATACATTAAATGTGGGAAGATGAGAGATTGAACCAATAATAATTTAATGTTCTAGGGAGGATATCGTGCATTTTCTTCAATGCATGCATGGCTGAGAATACCTTTTTACAAGTTTTTTTCACTTGTTCTGACCAGTCAAGAGTATATTCATAATAATGCCTAAATTTTTAACTGAGCTACAGTAAGGAATGTCATTACCGTCTACACTAATTTTGTGAATCGATTCAAGGTCAATATTGTTATAAGACGAGAATATCCAATTATAATGGTTGTGTTTTGATGGGATTAAGCTTAAGGCCATTTTTCTTTGTCCATTCCACTATCGAATTGATATCCTGATTCATTATTCCAACTGTTTCATTAATTTTTGTTATGGGACAGCTTAAATAGATTTGAAGGTCGTCTGCATAAGTATGGAAACTGGAGAATTTGATAATGGAAGAAAGGTCATTAGCATACAAAGTGAAGAGGAGAGGGCCTAAAATTGAACCTTGTGGTACTCCATGCATAACGTTTTTCCAAGTTGACTTTTTGTCACCGACAGATACACATTGTTTCCTACCTAATAGATAGGATTTAAACCAAACTAACGAGTTGTGACTGAAACCAAGAATAGCCAACTTATTCAGAAGGACTGTATGATCAACAGTATCGAATGCTTTAGAAAAATCAAATAGGGTGAGGATGGTGCATTTTCTTTGGTCCATAGCTAACCTTATATCATCAGTGACACGAAGCAGAGCTGTCTCAGTTGAATGGAATTTTCTAAAGCCTGATTGAAAGTTATGAAGCTTACTATTGTTGTCTAGAAATTTACAACTTGAGCATGAATGAGTCTTTCTAGCACTTTGGACAATGCAGGTAAAATACTGATTGGTCTAAAATCCTCAACTTTATTGGGTGATGGAACTTTATTTAGAGGGCGAACCAGAGCAAACTTCCAGTTTTCAGGGAAAATGCCTTCTTCAAGTGACTTGTTGAAAATGTATGTAATGGTTGGTAAAACAGCAAATAACATCTTCTTGATAAATTTAATAGGAATTTTGTCTACACCCATAGCATTACTATGAATACGTTGAATTGCTCTGAAAGTGTCTTCTTCTGAGATTGGATGGAAATTAAATTGATCAGTGATTGGTAAATCTAAGTTGTAACCTGCTCTTCAAGATCATCTATATGATTAGCAATGACAACTTCGTCGCGTTGGTTAGAGTGTGAAACGAAATGGTCATTTATATTATTCAATGGTAAGTCAATTTGTGGATTCGATTTCTGTTTGCCAAGCCCGAATTCTTTTATTCCCTGCCAAAGTGATTTAGAGTCTTGTCTATTGTTTGTCATAAACGAATTCAAGTACCTAATCTTTGAGTTCCGTAATCCTGTTTAACCCTATTTCTAAGGCTCCTATACTCTATCAAACTGTCCAAGTCAAATGTCTTTTTAAATTTTCTATGTGCTTTGTCTCTACGTCCCATCATCTTAAGTATGTCTTCAGTCATCCACGGTACTCGTCGTTTTCTATTAATCCTCCTTGTCACATAAGGTGCATGTTTGTCATACAAAGTCAAAGTCCAATTCTCGAAAGTCTTGACCATGTCATCAACTGAGGGTAATGCTTCAATTTGATGCCATGGAGTCTGAGCCACATCAGTCAGGAAGGCGGCTTCATCAAAGTTTTTGAAGTCTCTATAAGTGATAATTTTCTGTTCTGGCTTGGGTATCTTATGGGAAAGTACACAGTAGATCAAATCATGTCTAGAAATAGCTGGGACTGAGATTTGGCCTGCTTGAACAACCTCATTGGATCACTAACAATGAGAAGGTCAATGAGTGTGTCTGATTCATTAGTATGATGAGTTGGATCGAGAGGTAAAATAGTCATGTTTAGGCATTGGAAAATTGTAGTCAGTTGAAAGTAGTCAAAGTTACGATTTGTCATGTTCAAGTCGGTGTTCATATCCCCCATAACTATATACGGTTATAACAAGGCATAAGAGAAAGCAAGGCACTTTCGAAATCTGTGAAATGACCTATTTTTGGTGGGCGATAACAGATACCAACGAGTAATTTATCAGTACTAGATAAGGATAATTCAAGTAGCATAAACTCTGGTCTGGAACAATACTCTT
Organism: Nilaparvata lugens; assembly: GCF_014356525.2. Lineage (NCBI taxonomy): Eukaryota > Metazoa > Arthropoda > Insecta > Hemiptera > Delphacidae > Nilaparvata > Nilaparvata lugens. The sequence goes on from NW_024090893.1 coordinate 17,729, forward strand.
GTTTAGATGTGATTAAAACTTTTGTTTTGATACCATCTTTCACATAAATTGCTACACCCCCACAAGCTTTATTTAATCTATCATTCCGGAAAAGATTATATCCAGGCAATGCAACAAAATTGATGAAATACTAGGCTTCAAAAATGATTCGGAAATTCCGATTATATTGAAGTCCTGAAAACGGAAGATTGCTCTGAGTTCATCAATGTGGCAACTGAGGGATTGTACGTTAAGGTGAGCAGCCTTGAAAAGTTTTTTGAAAGAGTGGAGCTTATTTGCTAGAAACATACCTGCGTCATTATTACTATTATTGAAATAATCATACCTACTTGAGGGCGAGCGAGCTGACGTGTCAGTGAGAGGCATCATGGAAGCAGCAGACCAATCGTGAACCGACCTCAGAACGACACATGACGGGGGAAATGGGGATGAAACTGATAAAACTTAACCTAAATGAAAAAGTCTCTTGATTCGAGTGCATTCAGTATGCCTTGACAGTTCGGCTCCCTTCACTATTTAAAGCACTAGTTCAAAAATTCACTAAACACAATAAGATGTAGATGTGTGGAGTTCGGTGATGAATAATCCTAATGGTGAATAAGATGAAGATTGAGGAAGAACTGGTAGTGGGAGATCTGGTCCAAGTGGAGATAGAGCGAGTAGGTATCCAGTAGTGGAAGAATCGGGTCCAAGTGGAGGTAGAGCGAGAAGGAATCCAGTAGTGGAAGATCGAGTCCAAGTGGAGACAGAGAGAGATGAATCCAGTAGTGGAAGATCGTGTTCATGGTGGAGATAGAGCGAAATGGGATCCAGTAAAAACTGAAAAAGAGAAGAAGAAGCCAGCAGAAAAACGAAAAATCTTTGAAGAAAGTTATCAATAGAGGAAAGATACATAATACAACTGATAATGAATAATATCGCATAAAATTGAAGAGGAATAGTATGATTAATGTGGGAAAGAATCGAATATTATATGGATAAATATATGGATATTATAATATAATATATGGATACTAGTAGAAGGTAATCAGATAGAAAGAGAAAAGGTAGGAAGATAAATAGATATAGAAAGAGAAATAAACATTTGAACATGCTGGATAGCTAGTGAAAAAATCACAGGGAAAATAATGATAACAATGGGGAAGAAAAGAAGAGAAAGAAGGAATGTGCACAAATTGAGAAGAACTTATGAAACTGAACTATAGAATAAGAAATAGAACATCGTATTGTGATCTTGAATTAATCAAGGAGAGAAGAAGAAGAAGAAAAGAAAAGAAAGAAAAAGAAAGAGAGAAGAAGAAGAGAAGAAGAAAAGAAGAAGAAGAGAAGAAGAAGAAGAAGAAGAGAAGAAGAAGAAGAGAAAGAATAATATCATCATCGCAAACAACAATATTCAAGTAATCATTATAAATATAAGATCAAGAAGAGAAATTAGAAAGAAAAATAAGAAGTAGAGGAGACGATGGAGAAAGTGCTAGATTATTTTAGATGAGTTTTAAATAGGATTGAACGGTGAAGTGTGAAAAATATTATATAGTATTAGAAGTATAATTAACTATTGGGAGTTGCAATAACAATAAAAGTAGTAAATTGAGAACTGTAATATTTTAGTGATGAATGTCTAAGATAACATTAAATGAAACACAGCCCCTATATAAGCATATGAACAGACTACCCACCCCTCCGTTCTATCAATAATTCTTCACACATTTGCTTCTATTGCTCGAGCTGTGGCAACAGTAGGAGATATCATTATGTACACCTAATATAGAAGAGATTACTATCTTTACCTATAGATTACATCCATATCTATAACGTATGTTAATCATCCAATTTATTTGAAATTCAGCATTTCGAAAATTATTAATTATGGAAATAATTTTGGTAAGAGATGTAATAATTATTAGTAAGAATAGAGATAATGATTCTCTAAGTACCCTCTGGAGTATAGTAGTTGATGCATTGAACGTAGTTTTGGGAATTAATATCAAGATAAATTATTAATCAGTATTAACAAATGTGGATCTCCTTAGTTTGAAATAATTGCCTCATACATAATCATAAATAGCAGTGGAAAGATTCATTTATAGAACAGAAAGCCAGCTCATGAAAAATGCCAAGGTATATCTATTGTGAAATGTTTTAATACGAATTTCCTATTTTTGTAGTGAAGGGCACCTTAGTAATCGAATCCTGAAATGATTTAATTTACCTTTATTTTTGAAGGTCGGTCATCCTCTCGACTGTGTGGACCCTCTTGGATCCTCCCTCGCCGATAGAGATCTTGATCCTCCCGTCCGATGACCAGACATTCCTATGCCCATGACGGTCGGCCGCAGCGTTGAGGATCTTGAGGCGCTCCGCAGTCAGATCCTCGCGAATGGTGACGCCGGAACCCTTCAGCTTCCTCTTAGCGTCGAAGATCATCTTCCTGGTCCGGTAGCTGCAGAGTCGAACTATGATGGTCGGTCCTTGGTTTAGCTTGCCCTTGTTGAGGTGGTTGACGCCTTCCAACGCGATGCGAGCGGTTGACATCCGCCAAAGTCACGGGCACGTTCAGCTTCTTGTTAAAGACATCGAGCGCCAGCAGGTCCGTGTCTTCTTTGTCACTCTCCGGGATCCCAAAAATACGTATAGAATGTCGGCGCCCATATTGCTCGAGGTCGTCGACCTTCAGGTGACAAGACACCTCCAGCTCACGAATTCTATCGTGCAGCTGTTTGTTCTCCTCCTTCAATGCCTGAAGTTCCTCGAAAATAGATTTCACAGCCATTGATACAGCACTGTGGACAGACTCTTCGATTTGCTGTCGAATAATGAGGAGGGTCTCTTCGGACAATGCTCCAGAAATAGCTGGCTTCGGAGCATTGACCTCATTCTTCGGTGTGCCTCTATTCGGTCGAACCATCGTGTACCGTTAGGTGGATTTACACTTTTATAGGCGAGAAGGTGAACTGAAGATTTAGGAATGTTTTTTCAAGATAAATAAAAAGAGTGTGAGTTAATCAAAAATATAATTTCACTATTGAATTAAGCTCGAGAAACTGAATAACTAGATGTATAATTTGAAGTGAATTGAACTGTATAACCCTACGAAATATCTGTTAGAAGACGGAGCCGAACTGACACACGTTTACTCACTCGACATAACCGACGAGGAGCTCTCGAAGAGGAAGAGGAAGGAGGGAAGAAGGCCCCCGCAGAGGAGGAAGAGACGAAGAAGAAGAAAAAAAAAGAACACAGGACGAGGAGGAGGAGGAGGTGGATGATGGAAACAAGTAGATGTAATGAAGAAGGAGAGAGACTAACGAACGCGATTGTCACTCCACCCTTTGGAGACGACTCGAACTGCGATTATTACAAAAAGCGAGTGGGGGTGATTCCATGCTCCTTGAAGGAAGCACAGCAACGGGAAGAAAGAATGTCGCGGTCACCCTAGAAAAAAAAGAGACACACCACACTTCCTTGTGTGACTTCCCTATATAAAGAGTGTTCTACATCCTTGTGTGACTCCTATCAACTGTTTCAAATAGGAAAAGTGTTTGCTGACTACGGTGAAATTGTAACTGAGGGTCCAGAATGTTACCCAATGATACTTGAATGGTGATTGGGCTACCTAATCGTAGATTAGGGGATTGTGATTGGAAGATTGGTCTGAGCTCATGATAATATAAAGACTGTTCTGAAAAATCTGGTGTGGCGCACTCACACAACTTTCCTTGCCGTTATGAAAATTTATCACCTGACGCTAGTGTTCCCGCGCATCTCAAGTCTACTATTCAAAGATCCAAGCCAGCTGGTGACAGGAAAATAAGGCTGGAGACACACGAAGTTTGCTATCTTCTAGTGAATGATTTAATAGAATCAACAGTTGCCAACAGTTTGTAATTAAAATAATAACATTTTCTCGAATTTCGAGTTTATTTTCAATTTTAGGTGAAAATGTTACTGAACATTAATTGAAGAGATTTTCATGTTCAATCTTTTCCACTTGGAGTTTATTGTTTCAATTGTATCTAAAGCCTGATAATTGGGAATCTAAAATCAAACTTTGCGTAGATGGGGCGGAGCTCCTGAAATTTTTACAGATATGGGACTTGTGGCAGTTTATAGAGCTTATCAATGACTATTCTTGGTATAGATTTGATCAAAATCGTTGGAGCCCTTTTCGAGAAAATCGCGAAAAACCTGTTTGTGACAACATTTTCACCATTTTATCCGCAATCTTGAATTGCATCAGATCGAAATTGTCCGTGTCGGATCCTTATATTGTAAAGACCTTAAGTTCCAAATTTCAAGTCATTCTGTTAATTGGGAGATGAGATATCGTGTACACAGACGCACATACACTCATACACACATACAGACCAATACCCAAAAACCACTTTTTTGGACTCAGGGGACCTTGAAACGTATAGAAATTTGGAAATTGGGGTACTTTAATTTTTTTCGAAAAGCAATACTTTCCTTACCTATGGTAATAGGGCAAGGAAAGTAAAAAGGTGCCCATAAGCCAGGGGGTGATTCCTCACATCAAAAGAAGGAAAAAAGTTCTAATTAACATAGGTCCGATAGTGCTTGGTTACCAAGTTATACAGAGTGAAAGATTTCGTCTGAATTTCAGTTCCCTTGCCCTACGGGTATTTGTTGTCTGCTAATTAAGATGTTGGACAAAATCTGTTAAGCTCTCTATTTTTCATGCGTTTTGTATGTAATTAGGGATCATTTATTCAAGGTTACATTTGTCTATTAAGGTGCGTACTGATATACGCGCCGCGAACATGAGCAATTCACTTTTAATCAGCTGACTATATCTTTATTTTTACAGAAACGGTAAGATACAGATATAAAAAGCTTGGCATCAGCTGATTAAAAGTGAATTGCTCATGTTCGCGGCGCGTAAATCTGTACGCAACTTTATAGACTTATTGTACATCTTTCTCTTCGAAATTGAATTTTCTACAAGTTCTATAGAAATATATTTGTGTTTATTGTACATTTAACATAGTAAATCTGCTTCAAACCTTAAAGGAACTTGTTTCTCAGGACCAAGTTTCGCTTATTTCGTCACATATCTTAAAAATTACTGTAGCTAAGTCTGGAAACGGTTTCATTCAATTTCTCAGTTCATTTTACTCAAAGTACGCTGAATTTAACATCTTATTAACATTCAACAAATACCCTTAGGGCAGGGGAACTGAGATTCAGTCGAAATCTTCACTCTGTATAAATGGTAACTAAGTATTTTCGGACCTATGATAAAATATAATTGGAACTTTTTTCTTCTTTTGATGTGAGGAATCACCCTCTGGCTTATGGGCACCTTTTTCCAGACAACCTATGTAGGAGTAATTTGTCTTACAGTATTAGAGACATTTGTCTTACAGTAATTTGTCTTAAAGTATGAATTATGTAATTTGTAATTATGTAATTTATAAAATGTAAATGTATAATAAAATAAATGTAAATATGTAAATGTAATTTTATTTTATATGTAAATTTTGTAAAATTGTGTAATTTGTACATGTAATTTGTCTTACAGTAATGTAAGACATTTGTCTAACAGTAATTTGTCTTAAAGTATTCGTACTTTCGAAGGATGATTTTGAAGATGGGTCCAAGTTCATAGAGGAGTTATTTGTGTGGTTGTATTGAAGGAAATGACCCATTTCATGTGATAGAAATTTCATGCTATATGAGAATGCTAGTACAGACTAACAATGACTCAATGCCTCATATGGATATATAACTACAGTATTGGGTAATATTAGATGATGAATGATACGTGAAGATGATAATACAGAATGATAAACAGGTACTCCTGATGCTATAACTTAGTCCTTTACAACAGAGAGGAATATGCCTACTGTGTACCATACCGTACTAAAAAAATGAAAACACCATAATAGATTG
>NW_024090894.1:0-18871 GCF_014356525.2 Nilaparvata lugens
CTTCCTAGAACTATAATTTCCACCTCTCAAATATTTGAATTCATTGTTCTTCTGGTGAAAACGTGAATTATCTCGTTTTTTGAATTTCAAATAGCCATAAAAATTTATCTATTGAATTTATCGATTGGAACTCAGCTGTTTTGGATTCAGGATGACCTCCTCTGCCCAGAACTATGATTTCCACCTCTCAAGTATTTGAATTCTGTGTTCTTCTGGTGAAAACGTGAATTATCTCGTTTTTTGAATTTCAAATAGCCATAAAAATTTATCTATTGAATTTATCGATTGGAACTCAGCTGTTTTGGATTCAGGATGACCTCCTCTTCCTAGAACTATAATTTCCACCCCTCAAATATTTGAATTCTGTGTTCTTCTGGTGAAAACGTGAATTATCTCGTTTTTTGAATTTCAAATAGCCATAAAAATTTATCTATTGAATTTATCAATTGGAACTCAGCTGTTCTGTATTCAGGATGACCTCCTCTTCCTAGAACTATAATTTCCACCTCTCAAATATTTGAATTCTGTGTTCTTCTGGTGAAAACGTGAATTATCTCGTTTTTTGAATTTCAAATAGCCATAAAAATTTATCTATTGAATTTATCAATTGGAACTCAGCTGTTTTGGATTCAGGATGACCTCCTCTTCCTAGAACTATGATTTCCACCTCTCAATATTTGAATTCTGTGTTCTTCTGGTGAAAACGTGAATTATCTCGTTTTTTGAATTTCAAATAGCCATAAAAATTTATCTATTGAATTTATCAATTGGAACTCACCTGTTCTGTATTCAGGATGACCTCCTCTGCCTAGAACTATGATTTCCACCTCTCAAATATTTGAATTCTGTGTTCTTCTGGTGAAAACGTGAATTATCTCGTTTTTTGAATTTCAAATAGCCATAAAAATTTATCTATGAATTTATCAATTGGAACTCAGCTGTTCTGGATTCAGGATGACCTCCTCTTCCTAGAACTATGATTTCCACCTCTCAAATATTTGAATTCTGTGTTCTTCTGGTGAAAACGTGAATTATCTCGTTTTTTGAATTTCAAATAGCCATAAAAATTTATCTATTGAATTTATCAATTGGAACTCAGCTGTTTTGGATTCAGGATGACCTCCTCTTCCTAGAACTATGATTTCCACCTCTCAAATATTTGAATTCTTTGAATTCTTGTTCTTCTGGTGAAAACGTGAATTATCTCGTTTTTTGAATTTCAAATAGCCATAAAAATTTATCTATTGAATTTATCAATTGGAACTCAGCTGTTCTGTATTCAGGATGACCTCCTCTGCCTAGAACTATGATTTCCACCTCTCAAATATTTGAATTCTGTGTTCTTCTGGTGAAAACGTGAATTATCTCGTTTTTTGAATTTCAAATAGCCATAAAAATTTATCTATTGAATTATCAATTGGAACTCAGCTGTTTTGGATTCAGGATGACCTCCTCTTCCTAGAACTATGATTTCCACCTCTCAAATATTTGAATTCTGTGTTCTTCTGGTGAAAACGTGAATTATCTCGTTTTTTGAATTTCAAATAGCCATAAAAATTTATCTATTGAATTTATCAATTGGAACTCAGCTGTTCTGGATTCAGGATGACCTCCTCTTCCTAGAACTATGATTTCCACCTCTCAAATATTTGAATTCTGTGTTCTTCTGGTGAAAACGTGAATTATCTCGTTTTTTGAATTTCAAATAGCCATAAAAATTATCTATTGAATTATCAATTGGAACTCACCTGTTCTGTATTCAGGATGACCTCCTCTGCCTAGAACTATGATTTCCACCTCTCAAATATTTGAATTCTGTGTTCTTCTGGTGAAAACGTGAATTATCTCGTTTTTTGAATTTCAAATAGCCATAAAAATTATCTATTGAATTTATCAATTGGAACTCAGCTGTTTTGGATTCAGGATGACCTCCTCTTCCTAGAACTATGATTTCCACCTCTCAAATATTTGAATTCTGTGTTCTTCTGGTGAAAACGTGAATTATCTCGTTTTTTGAATTTCAAATAGCCATAAAAATTTATCTATTGAATTTATCAATTGGAACTCAGCTGTTTTGGATTCAGGATGACCTCCTCTTCCTAGAACTATGATTTCCACCTCTCAAATATTTGAATTCTGTGTTCTTCTGGTGAAAACGTGAATTATCTCGTTTTTTGAATTTCAAATAGCCATAAAAATTTATCTATTGAATTTATCAATTGGAACTCAGCTGTTCTGGATTCAGGATGACCTCCTCTGCCTAGAACTCTCATATTCGAGGATCTTAAAGCATTTCTCTGTGTTCTGCTGACAAAAATACATTTTTCTAGTGGAACTTGGAAGAGCATTTTTTCAAATTCATTTATTTCGACTATTTCAATGGAACTATCGTTATAAATCTTCAGGAACTGTAGAACTATCGATTCTGCATCCAGAACTGTCAATTTTGGATGTACTTCTAGGAAATGCTCTTCTAAGTTCACACTGGCAGTTTGGCTTGTTACATTATTCCAATCACGATAATAATTAAAACTGTAAAAAGATTTATTATGCCTGTATGATTATTAATTGATAAATTTTATATTTCACAATATAAATCACTTACAATATCACCAGCACTTATACACAGGAAGTAAACAGATTAGAATTTTATTTTCGGATTTATTTATGGGGGTTTCAAAGTTCTTCCTAGGAATAAGATTGTGGGTCAAATTTCGGAAATAGTATAACAAATTAGAGAAGTCACGAATAACAAATACTCTGGATATTTGACTACCATTTTGAATATTTGGCTATTACTCACTTTGGCTCAGTCAGAAGGCTGTTTATGGCGTCATAAAAATTGTCCTCCGTCAATCTGCTGAGCAAGAGAGACAGACCGGCTCCCTCCTTCTCTATTTTAGCAGCCTGATGTGGCTGATCAGCAAATAAGGGTATGACCAGAAGTGGCACAGCGTAATAGATCGCCTCCTCCGTGCTCTGCAGGCCACCTTGCGAGATGAACATCCGGCATTTCGGGTGAACTGCCCAGAAAACAAGCAAAATTAATGAATTATGGAAACATATATTAGAGAATAAATATATATAATAATAAGTTATATTGTGAATTTGACATTTTATACCTCGATGAATAGAAAAAAAAAATGTTATAGGTCAGCAGATATTATTAGTTGCATGATCTTATAACATAATTCTTGTGAAATGTTGAGAGTATCACTCGCATGGAGATAGAAAATATTAAATAGATATAAAGAAATATTTTCAGAACCGTCACTATCATTGAAGATAGTATTTTCCAAGAGAAATATTCAATAATAATTTCCTCATATACGATAAACCCAATAATTCTTGATAAGCATCACTTCCATTATCGTGTTGCTACTACAGCTGATTCACCCTGTTGTTATGCCTTATCAGACACTAAAAAGTGTATACATTCAAATTGAACTAAACCATTTCCTAGTTGATTCACTTTTGTTTATAAGAATAATGGTTGAAAATTATTATAATTTACAGAAGAAAATTGGACTTATATGTTTATGAATGCGAAAATTTATCCTGATTCTTTAGAAAACGTTATATTTCCATGAAAAATCGTTGGTGATGTTTTTGGGCTCAGCCTGCTGTCCTATCCAGATTTATTAAGCGGAAAATAACTTTTGTAAATTAATTATTGCATTTATGATAAGCTTGTACAAATTTATTTGTAAGTTGAAAATCAAGAAATAGTATGCTTCGATTAATGAAAAAAATCAAGAGTGATATTATTATAAGTAGAGGGATGTTTTGATTATGATTGAACAAGCTGGAATTTCATTGGATTATTTAAAAATTGACTAGCCTTACCTAGAATACTCTGTTGCGGGAACCATTTTCTAATCAACAAGTTTGAAGGCACATTCGATAGTGGAGACTCAGCTTCATATTTCCAGAAGAATCTAATCTTCGGGAATCTCCTGATGGTTTTGAAGAATATTTCCCTCTTCTCTTGAGGAACGGAAGTTCCCTGCATGTTACTTCCCAGACTGAAGTAGACAATGCCTTGTTCAGCTTCGTCAATCCATTGTTTCAAATCCTGTGAGAAACATCAAACAAAATCTTCATTCGCCAAAATCAAATAAAATCTCAAAATTCACAAACATCAACCAGAATCTCAATACGCTATCGACAATAGGATGAAAATAATGAGAGGTTGGCAAATTTTGAAGCACACAAACATTCTGTCAGCATTATACTTTGTTAGGCTCATCTTGGCTTTAACAGAGATAGCTCCTTTGTTCGTTTAAACCTGGAATGAGCAATGGAACACATTTTGATAAATGCTACAATACCTACAACATTTAATCGCAGATAAGCGGTAAACGTAGATGGTGCATATGGCCCTCAGTATTCTACCATAGTCTTGATACTATCATATTTCAAACAGTTAATTTACAAAAAATAGTTTTAAATAAATAAACATATTTTGATTCTGTGTCGTTAGTAGTTTGTACCTGAGTTGATTTGATGGATCTTCACACATTGATTTTAGCATCATCAATCATGAATTGGATTTTTCCCAACAGATCTATCCTAGTTTATAGGTAAAATATTGGAAAATCATCGATTTTTATACCGTACCTTTGGAAGAGGTTCAGGAGAAGGTTGAATGTGGAACGTTCCCGTTCTGACATAGTTGGGAGGTATGCTCATCGGGTAAGCGACGGACAAATCAGCTGGCACCAGCAACAAGCTCTTGTTGAACTCCATTTCCCTCGCTGATGGTGTGTTCGTCCCAAAGTATTTTTTCAGAATGGCCTCTTGGTAAGGAAACAGTTCGTACTCGACCAGATACCAATTGTACCAGTACAAAAACGTGTTGAAACATCTTTCAAAGAAGTTCATTGAGTCGCTATGATGAGAGAAGACGTGAGGCATGTAGGAAGGGTTCACTTTGACTCCCATGAACTCGTCGAGGGCCGACCACGGCACGAATGTGTGCACTCCGATCACCGGCGGAGAACCCAGTTTGTGGGTCAGTCCATGGAAGCTGCTGTAGTATAGGTTCTCTATCAACACAGCTTCAAACTTCATAGAGGCTGCTTTACTGCAAAATAAACAGGAGAATTCGACAATCATTTCAGGAGCATTGGGAAGTAAGAATCAAGCTGATACACTTCTTTACAAGTAATTTTACAAAGTCTAGAATTTTTGTTATTCATTCCTTACCGTATTGTTGTAGTTTTTTACTAGAATAAGGAAAAAATAGAACACTGATTCAATTTTGAAAGTCAATTCACTGATTAATTCCATAAAATTTCCGAATATTTAATAAGTTTCTATTCTCAACATTCCTTCTGAAGTGATGATCAAGAAGAGGCGCTACCTTGATTTGAAAATACATTAAATAGATTCAATCGAATTTTCACATAAATTATTTTTGTTTCAAGTTATCCTGTAATATAATATCGAGTGACCTGGCTGGCTAAGGTTTAGTGTCAGAGTTTTTAGGTCGCAACTGATCAAGAAGAGGCGCTGTCTCAATTTGAAAATACATGAAATAGATTTAATTGAATTTCCACATACATTATTCTTGTTTCAAGTTTTCCTGTCAATAATAATAATATCGAGTGACCTGGCTGGCTAAGGTTGGGTGTCAGTGTTTTTAGGTCGCAACTGATCAATTTCAGGGCCTCTGACATAATCTAACGACTGCTTTCTAGGCATTAGGGACCGTCGACTCAACGTATCCATTCGGAACACGGATCATAATTCCACTGCGGTAAATATCAAGTCAAACCATCAACTTTCAAGAGCCAGTTGTTAAAATCTATGGATATCTGTATTGCGTCAATTATTGCATTTGTTATAAGCTATTTTTGTATACTGATTCTGCCCAAGAAACTATAGACAAATCTTATTATATTAGAGCTCTCCAATTTATAATCAATTATGATATTGCATTGATCTTGTTAGGTAAAAATTTTTCAATAATGGTACGGGAAATCATCACTCACCTAATGAAAGCTTGAACTTGAGGAAGGCCCAACTCATAATCACAAAGTTCTGAGTAAACCTGAGGTAGTTTCTTGAAGATTTCGACCGCTGACATTTCCCGTTGAAGGTTGAAACCAAACTTCTCATCCATCTCCTTGAGATTTTTGTAAGCACTGGACATGTCTATGTAGGTGTAGTTGGGAATTGGTTTCTGTTCAAAGAATAATAATATCAATTAATTGAAGTGGTGGATGTGGTTTAAATACTCACACGTACTATAATCTAGTATGATAGAAGCATATTTGATACAGAAGACCTTCCATGAATAAAGCCTCACTCAATGGTTGCCCAATAATTTGGTCAGTGAGGTCTAGCCAGCTGTAGGAAGATTGTTTGACCACTAAAAGCACAGACTATACGCACTCTCGCCTCGAACGGCGCTTTAGCAGAAACTGAATCACTCTACGCTATGTAGCCTACACTGACTGCATTTTCACTCCTCGTTTGAATAAACACATTGACTTGAAGATGTTAACTAGAATCAGAGAAAACTCCTATAATTCTGTAATTCTGTGCTAGAATCTACGACCACAACGATGAAATAATACATTGTGTAAAGTTGTTTGACTCTTTAACTACCATACGTAGAGATCTGAAGTACTACCTGATCAACCCAACTAATCAATGGATAAATAACAGAGATAAACGAACACTTTTTTTGTTTATTCAATAACAATTGAATCCCTTGTATAGGTAATGTTGTTTGATCTAAGTGGATCTGGAGAACTACCTACCTAACTCAACTAAAATGTTCATACATCTTTTTCAAAAATCCATCCATAATATAATAGAGAGAAGAATCGGCTTATACATGTACGGGATAGAAAGTTCACGAATGACGTATCATCATGCATTAACTACTGAACTGATTAACTTGAAATTTTCCAAGATAGCTAATTTTTTGAGGATGGTTATAAATAGGCCTAATTTCATTTCTTCAAGATTTCAGTACGTCAAGTGTCCAGTTTGTCAAGTGCTCTAAACAAACCTTTGCGGAGCACGTGTCACCTGCTAGTCTATAATATTCATATTTTCGAGCTAACAAGCTAACATTATCAGGCTATATTCATATTATCATTGTGCCGATGATTTTCAGTTACACTGTTATCCAGCTTCAAAATGATCGCCCTTCCGCGTTTCATTCAGACAACAGAGTGTCGGAGTGAGGGAGTATCAAAGCCCCAGCCTTGTGTTCTATAAAATAAAATAGTGCAATGCGAACCTTACTGTTCCCTCAGTTCACTAGCTTCTCAAATACAGCTGAAAGGATAACCATGTTGTCTGTAATTTATGATGAAGTTCATATAAAATAGCTTTAAAAAATTATCTTCTTACCTTGGGTGGATTAGTGGTGAGTACAGTGAGATTATGTCCCCTTCTAGCGAGTTTCTCTGAAAGGGCTAGCAGAGGTTGTTGATGACTGTAGGAAGGGAAAACTATGATGCTCAAGATGTTGCCAGCATTCGAACTGGTTACCATCAACATGGATAATAGTATTGTGATAAATTTGTTTTTGAAACCCATCTAGAAACAATTATAACATAAGTGTTATCAAATTCAGTAGTTAATTTTTCAAATTTCAAGAGAAACTGAGCATATGGTTTTGGAAGAGTTTATTAATTGATAATGAAATTGAGTGAATTTCACTCAAATGAATAACACATTACAAGAGATTAATTGAAAAATACAAAGTTTGTACACATTGTAGAATACAAAATTAGTTATTTATTTATTTATGGGCTTTATCGGCAGAGAAATCCTTTTGGACGGTCTGCCTTGCCGTATTACCATAGAGAAACAATAGCGTAAGAAACATAGAGAAACAATAGCATGAGTTTACGCTATTGTTTCTATATGATATTACCCAATGTCCTTTCCTATTTACACTCAAGTTTATAGATTATATACTGGTTTAAGTCTTATCACCAAAAATTCACACTTTCACTTCATTAGTTTTTATTTTATAAAGTTTAAAATCAAGAAAATTAATTTCTAAAGACAAACTCCCTACAAAATGGTAATCCTTGTAGCCTTATTACTGTCAATTTTAATCATAGATAAGGAATGAGCATAGTGTATGCGCAAATATGATTCACGGGAAACAATTCATCAATACAAAATAATATCAATCTGAAATCTCAATCATTGTTCTGTTAAACAATTATTAGTGGGAATGATTACTCACATTTGCATGTGTTTATGGATTCCAAGGCTGAAATTCAATTTCTTACTCTGATTGAAGCTGTATGACGAATATATTCATAAAATTCAACACTGAAATTGGACATAAGTTACTGACTGTAGAGAAATAATAAAAATCACCTATCCATTCTCAATAAAAATAGCAGACTACTTTACCGTTCTAGAGTCTATCAAGAGTGATTAGAAGTTTCTGTAGAGCCTGACACGATTAACAATTGATAACCCCCTGGCTCTTTTCTATTGAATATAAATGAATTTCAGTTTAGTATGAAATGAGGATAGTACTGATAAACAAATTATCGTTTTAACCCATTTATCCATTTGAAAGAATTTGACCATCTCATTGACCTATCCGAGGTTATTCCCTTATCAAAATATGTCTGCCGATGTTAATTATGAGTCAAATTTGTTTTATCTCTGGTCATTAAAATTCATTTTTTGCATGCTGGACTTGGAATCTGTGAGTATTGTTGTCCATGTGATGGATGAGACAATATTAACCAACATAGGATATGGTAGAAAAGAGTTATTTTCAAATCATCTTCAGCAAATGACCTGCCTACATAATACAACAACAGCCAACACTAACCCTCTATTATAAGGAATAAGAAGAAATTGATAAAATTCATAATTCCCCAATCAAAATTATCATTATCAACCTGAAGAACTTGTGTGTTACTTTCAAAATTCCAAGCAAAGCTAAGACTATTCACTATTTTTGATAGGGTTACTACAATATTCTTAGAAAGAAATAGATCAAAGGAATGAAATGATCTGTTGACTTGACAAAAATGAGAAAATGGTACTTGAGAATATTTTTATTTGATTATAAATGCTGAGATTTCATCACCTGGAGCTTCTTTCCATGCTGAATATGAGTCTGATCTGAGTCATTGGGCCAAGTTGATGAGTTCAGAGACAACTTAATTACAAATTTCGCTCAAATGTATTATGACAGTATCATGATCTCGATGTCTTTGTAGAATATCGTACATGAATTAACCTTATGGAATCACCTTATAGAGTTTTGTTAAATCAATTCCAGATGAGTGTTGTTTCGTTGGCAAAAAGTTTCCCAAACACAGAAAACAAGAACGAAAGCATCCAGAATTCAGCTTCTCTACCGAAGGAATCAAAGCATCCAATAGTGATGTATTATCTGAGGTTGAGTGCTGTATGCTGTGTGCTAGACTATAGTGAACGTGGTGAGAATAATGGGATAATGTCAAGCGCACTAAGTTCTAATTGTATTAGGTTGCAGCCAAGTTTGGGAACAGATGAGCCGTCACTCAAGTTGTAATAAAATTTATCACACCACCTCGCACTAATCAGTGGAGACAATGCACGATGGAACAGCGGCAGCAAGCTGACACAGCACCACGTCTCCTCCGCGGCACTCTACATTCCATCTGTTATGTTATAAATGAGTGCTGGATCTAGTTCGTTGAGCTCAATCAATCATTATACTCATAATAATCATAAGACTTTGAGCTTCTCATAATACACATATTAGAATTTAGGAAACAATATTGTATTTGTTTTTTGGGAAGTATTTGAATGTTTATTTATTTTTTGAATGAAGAATTTCAATTTGAATACTCCATCAACTTTTAGAATGATAAGAATAATAAAAATGTTGAGTACATCTAATTTTTCAGATTCCATGTTGTGAACTCTCTGTAATGTAGTGAAGTTGTTTTATATAGGAATACGAATACACTCGAATGAACTGACTTGGAATTGTCATGACCATTATCAAAAAAATGGGAAACTAGTTGAGTGATATCTAATCGTTTCAATCCTTATTCTTCGCATGTTATTCTTAGGGTTTCCATTGTTTCATACTTGTTTTTAGGTTTCCACTCTTTGTGTTTACTAACTGAGGCCCGCAGTTGCACTAAAGTCTGTTAAATTGAACTTCGATTGAGTACTGTGTTGCTCATCCATACTTTTTCACTATTTATTTGAAACCTGAATTTTAAAACACTTATAAAGTGTAAAATGCAATTACTATTAGCAGTGACGATCATTAGAGCATTTTCCATGTCATAAGTGCTTCTGAATTTAAGATTTGTGATAGAGTGCTAATATTAAAGACAACTTCCGTTTCTCTGATTGGTTCACGTGACATTCGACTCTAATAGTATCTTAATCATCGTTAAAATTTAACATATTTTTGTGCAACCGGGCCTGAATCTTCTTGCGGTCCCGATCTTCTCCGGGCCTGCTTTATCGAATAATATTTATTATTGTAAATATTGTCCAAATTATTTTATTATTTCACTGTTTATTTTCATGTTGTAGAATACTGTATTCGAAGGATTTCTCTACACTTTTAAATCCGGTTTTCTTTGTGAAAAATGGGTAATAAATAACTTTCTTTGGAAACCTTCTTCAAACAAAGCATCATCATATAGTTATAAAAATAAATAAATAAATTGAATGTTATCTGGATCAGAGGTCGTCCACCCTTCGTTCATAATATTCTCAAAAGAGAATAGAACTTTGCCATTGGAATATTGATACTTCAACAGAATATCAGAGGGTGATATTGTCAACGATATCGAAGTTGAAATAGAATAATATACCAGCTCATTGTTAAAGTTACTGTCGCGTATAGACTAATAAAACTCGCAATAAAAGAAAACTCGTAGCACATCTAATAAAAATATTTATTGCTTCCAGTGGAGTTATAACCTGAGTAGGAACGGTAGATTCGTGCCAAAATGAGTAAACAATATTTATTTGATAGAGAGGTATAAATTCAGCCATGCTTCCAAAGTGCATGGGTATTTGTAACCGAACTATTTTGCTGCATTCCTGTACAATTGGAAAAAGCGCCATAAATAAAGTTGTATAGATTCATCTAGTTATAAATTTTCACTCAGATAATGTGTGACTATTATTTATTTAGCGTATGGCCCTACGACACAAATCTTTATGTTATCTAACATAAGTCAAACATATAAACAATGAAGTCATCTTAGTCACAAGTTTGAAAAAAGGTGGAACACAAATTAAAAAAAAAAAAATTATAAGTTATAAACATATATCTAGTCGATTTAAATATGGCACTGCATCTGGTGTAGCTACCAGGAAGTCATCCAGCCTGCTCTCATAAGCTGTTATTGTGCACTCTTCTACAATGTGTCTTATGGTTGTGCCTACAACTGGTGGTCAGACAAACGATTGTTCTCCTGACCATACACGACACAACTCTACTTTTCGGAACATGCAAATGAATAATAAACCCAACAGTCCTTTTAAGGACTTCCAGACTAGAAATCTTGGGCCTTCTGTCCGAATTTGTCATTTAAATGTAGAGAGTATAAGCTATTCTAAGAGCCAGTATTTATCAAATGTGAGACTATTATTATTGCATATTGAATATTTGCATAATGTGAATATTTTTTCCAAAATGGAATTTTAGGGGTTGATCGAGAAGCATCTCCATATTGGAAAAATCATTGCTGATTTGTTTACCTGATTTGCCTAAATTACCATTGTTTCCAATTAAGACATAAATATAATATATTATGCCGAAGCAGTTAATAGGTACTATTAGGTAATATAGGTACTATAACAGTATGGGCCTACTATTAGCTACCACGATTATTGATACAGAAAGGTTCAATTAGCATATGCATATGAAGTGCCCAATAGAATATTGTTAATAATCATATCATGGCATGATGCCAGGCCATAATAATTACGAATCTTTTCAATATTAATTTTGGAAGTTAGCCAAATGAACTCTTGTTTTTTGTTACGGTCGTGTTACTGTAATGATACATTATCATTTTAATAATTGAATGCAAATAATGGTCAGGTGGACTTTATTTTGGTAGTGATTACCATGTGAAATATACGTGCTAAAACATAATTATCTCCATTTTGTTATTGCTTTGAGGCATATTTTCAAAACTTAATGTGGATTTTAGTATAGATCCAATACAAATTTTGGATTATCCTATATCTGTAGCTTAAGAAGGTTTATTCTTCATTCCATCACTGGCTTTTTATTACTGTGGTCATTAGTTGTTTTCTTATCTATAGGTTCTGATAGTAATGCACATCATAATATCTATGATTATTTTTTTGCCAAGGGTAATGTTCACTCCAGGATTATGCGTGAGTAATCGGGACGGTTGATAATGACATATGAGTGGACCTACAGCTCAAGATGGGTTCCAAACTACCAGGAATGAATTTTTCAAACTCATGAATATGAATAATGAATAATGAATTTATTGCCAAATACAGTTATAGGGCCTTATTTTTTTTGAAGAGGGTGGCCATACAGTGACAGTGAACTCAGAGCGTTATGTTGCCATGATCCGTGACTTTCTCATTCCTGAGTTACGTCGCCACCGCATACCTCTCAGGAGGGTATGGTTTCAGCAGGACGGAGCTACTGCCCATACCTCGCGGGCCTCCATGGCTCAACTCAGAGGATTTTTCCCAGGCAAGCTGATCTCGCTCAGGGGTGACATTGAATGGCCAGCACGTTCTCCCGACTTGTCCCCTTGTGACTTTTATCTGTGGGGGTATCTCAAGGGAAGAGTGTATGTTGACAAGCCAAGAAATTTGGATCAACTGAAGGAGAATATTCGGCGAGAACTTCGTGAGATCCCGCGGCAAACGTTGGAGAGAGTCATGACGAACTTTTCCAAGAGACTCGTACAGTGTACAGAAAATGGTGGTCAACATTTAATGACGTAATTTTTGCGCCGTAAGCTATTTTCAATTTTTTTTAATACTAAATGTAATTTCCAATTCTCCTCTTTACAATAAAAAAAAATATATAAATATATCTCAACAGCTTTTTAATTTATCCAATATCAAAAACCGTCAGGTTTGACTGCCGGACCCAGTACAAGAAATATTTTTACAAATAAGAATAATCATAGAATAGTTTTTGGCGTGACTGGAAAAAGAAGCCTTGAGCTCCATCCACGAGTTCTAAAAAATAAGAAATACATTTTTCAATCTAATAACAGCAGTGCAAATGAAACAATTCTGTTTATGGATGATAATCTATGGATCTATGTAGCCTATGTTGAATTTTATCAATAATCCAAGTACTTGTTTAACAAAATATAAATCCAAAGAAGAATAATATAATAATTGCCGAGTTTTGATAATTTTTACACAATAAAAAATAATTAATATTGCCAAAATTGGTCATTCATAAATAAATTACATAATAAATATAACGTGACTCACCATTGTGGTCAGGTACACACCTCAATCTCTGGTGTTTAATCACAATGAAAATGCGATCAGACAAGCTCTCAAGTACACCGATCATTATGTCAAGACATACAACACACGCGGTCCTAATTAGTGAATGAACTAATCACAGGACAAGAATGTTAACATGAACCCTAGTAGTGCAGTGATCAATACACCCGTTCAAATAGTCGGCTGCAGTGATCAATTTAATTGTAGAATGCTTCCAACTGGAGTGGTAGGGTGGTGGAGTAGGGGAAGGAGTGGCTAACTGCTCAATTAATTCAACATGTCCCCAACGTGGGACCATTCCGATGAATGGATGTGCCCAGGTAATGGCGGAAGAGGCGTCGCGACGCGTCAAGAATGTAGCACGCATTCGAGCACACGCTCAACAAGCAACTCAAATCGACGTCATTTCATGGCATTCACATCCGTAATTATTGCGGAATATACACAATGCACAGACATCGTGATAGACTAGTTCATAGACGTATGTTTTCATACAGAGTAGCCTATGGAAGATATCATAGAATACAATGAAAAAATCATAAAGTAATATAAATATTATAAGAATTATGAGTTGTATCTGCTCTAGTGGTTTTATTTCAAGAATTGACTGGAGTACTAGAATGATGGACAGTAACTACAAATGCATAACGTTTAATGAGAGGTATCTATAGAGAGTATATTCATAGAGAGAATAGAGTGATTTCATTAGTTGTTTAATGAGGAAGATAGAAAGAAAGATGGAATGATAGAGAAAGTAGGTGGGAGAGAGGAGAAAAGAGGATTAGAAGAGAGAGAAAAAGAGAAGAAATGAAGCGAAAAAAGCAGAAGAAAAAATTAGAAAAGAGGAGAAGAAGAGAGAGAGAGAGAAGATAAGAAAGAGAGGGATAAGGATAGCTTCAGGCAATTTTTTGTCTGTTTTGATGCAAATGAGGATATTAGGATATTAGGAGCAAATTAGGATATTCGATAGAAAATACATTTGATTGTTTGACTCACAAAGTAAAGTATAAATTAATTAACACTCTACAAAAAACCATTATAAAAATTATATGATAACTCATCTAATAATAGAAGCTGAATGAAATACTACTAGAGAAATAATACATGATTAATATTAAAGCTCAACTTATACTCTGATATTTTACAAGTAAATGATCCAGGCGTTTGATGTTCTACTTTTATATGAGCATAAGAGTGGCCATTGATTTGAAATCAACAACCAATCAACAATTTGAAATGAACGATTAGTCAGTCATCTCCAGCCTTACAAAAGAAATCTAACACAGGAGAAAATGGAAGATTACTATTTTCTCTATCAAATAGATTCTCTATTTTCGCAATGAGAAATATCTCTTATAATCTCTTATGCCACATTTACATGATCGTATTTAATCTCGAATTACATGTCAAATAATTTAAAATCATCATTAGTGATCAAGTCATAGATCTTAAAAGAAGATTGAGATTATAACTAAAGCCAATTATGAAATAAAATGATTAAATTAGACTTGTGCTCAACAATAATCCACTGGAAACTCAATTACAGTTTTCAAACGATAATTGCTCCAATCATATTAGTTGTGTGCCATGCTTTTAGAATTCCAGGTAACTCAATAATTCAAAAAGAGCGGATATTTAACATTTAAATGTAAACTAATTTGCCCAGCTATTTGAAGAGCAGAGCTCATTCGATTTCCGGCAGATTTTAATTTAATGAGAAGGACTGCAATAGAGAGATAAATCTCAACATGACTTTCCGACTCGACGTTTGAAACTTTACTTTTAGTATTTGAGAGACAGGAGAATGAGAAAGTGAGAGAGCCTGAGCTAGAGAGCATCGTTCGAGACATTTTCATCGTCGTCGACTTTTAGTTAGCTGGCGGTGACTAAATCGAATTGCAACTTTTGTTATTAGATTCAAAGAGGATTTGTCTTTTCTCAAGTAACGCTTCATTTCTGTCTCATTTTCTCTTTGAGGTCTTAGCAATGAAAACTGTAAACGGAAATAATCTGGCATGTTCTTGCCGAAGGAAGGTTTCGGAAATGGCTTTTTGTAGTCCTGCATCTTCGAACTTCATAGAAGGCACTATTTTCTTAGTCTAGATTGAAGAGTGAATCGAAAATTCTATTCTCCTTGGAAACAATTACGTATTTTCCCGTAGAATCTTTGCTTTTCTTCTAGTCAGGACTCAAAAAGCGGCAAAGCTTGCTCAAAGACAATGATTGTTTTTCAAGTAATTTAGAATTTTCTTATAGATACGTTATTACGTTATGGAATGTAAAATCTATGTCCATTTACATACACGGTTGGTGAAAAGTCTGAGAACGGCATAATGTCTCATACACAAAGGAAATTTGACGGTGGGTGTGATTGGGGATCCTACTAAAATTGAAAATACTACTTTACTATGACTTCAAAAATCTGGTCCGCCATCTTAGATCCGCCATATTGAGTGCAACTTTGTCTTTTTTTTTAATAGGAAGGTGGTCATGCAATACATGATTTCGATACGGAATTCACCGCATATCGATATCTCAAACCATTTCGAAGATATTCACATTATTAATCAATACCATGCAAATCAGAAATGAAATACACAAGTGGTATTGATCAATAATGTGAATATCTTCGAAGAGGTTTGAGATATCGATGTGCGGTTTTCGTCATTCATTTTGTCTTGAAATTTCGTATAGAAATCGTGTATCGCATGACCACCTTCCTATTTAAAAAAAGTTGCATTTAAAATGGCGGATCCAAGATGGTGCATAGTGATCCAGATCCAGATTTTAAAAGTTATAGTGAAGTAGTATTTTCAATTCGAGTAGGATCCCCAATCACATCCACCTTGATATCACATTTTTTCATGTGATACTAAGACGTTCTCATACTTCTTTCTCCCATCCTTTGCTTTGAATAGTATTGATTAATAATGTGAATATCTTCGAAACGGTTTGAGATATCGATATGCGGTTTTCGCCATTCATTTTGTCTTTAAACTCCGTATCGAAATCATGTATCGTATGACAACCTACCTATTTAAAATAATAAAGTTGCATTCAATATGGCGGACCAGATTTTTAAAGTCATAGTAAAGTAGTATTTTTAATTCGAGTAGGATCCCCAATCACACCCACCGTCAAATTACCTTTGTGTATGAGATATTAAGCCGTTCTCGGTCTTTTCACCCACTCTGTATAGCACATGTACAATATTGTAGCATTATAGCATCTGTAAAGTATGTTCATGATAGAGCATGTCTAGAGTCTCTATTCAACTCCTAAAGGCAGTTTCTTTTGTACAGTACCTTCTTCAATTTCTAGAAAACGGCTTCCTGATTTAAATATCGATGACTTTGTTAATTTACAAATATTTTTCAATATCTACTAGTGAGGTTTTTCTGGAATGAAATTAGGTTGTATGTTAAAGGAGGGGAGAAATCGCTGATTAAGAAATGATCACTGTTGTGGTTGTGGAGTTTGAAATGACGTAAAAACCGATTAATAGAGCTTAACTCAAAGAATTTCCCTGACAATCCTGCAGAACTATAAGAATCCATTATACCATAGAATAAATAATCTATTATTCAAGTATTTTCTTCATGCATAGCTGTTCTCTGATTCTACTATTATTGTGGTTCCGATTTTTCTGAACTATAGTTTTAATGAGTTGTAAGGGCTCAGCTGAATCTGAAATAAAATTGAAACTTGTGCTTTATTATATCTGTTTTCATCATCCTTTAGTATTTTTATTGCATTTATGTTCGAAGGAAAAGAAGTTTGAATATGAAATATACGGGTCATTGGCGTCCATTGAATTGACTAGAAAACTCCTGCACATAAACGATAACAGTCAGTTTCTCGTTTCATAGAGATGGACTTTTGTTATGAATTTTCAAGAACTTCGGACCAGCATTAATGCGTAGGATTGAATATGAACGGAATTATATTTGAAATGGGTGAGATGATTCATATTTCAATGATGATCCGACTTTCAGAAGTTGGTTATGAATAGATCTGAATCTAGATGAACCATATTATCTGAAACTTCATTAGAAATGAGAAGTTTTGAGTTCACAGTTATTGGGTTCTTGATGAGATTTTGCTCCCACTTCAGACATGTAATAATACTAGCTGCTAGCTGAGATGAGTTTCCGCCTATATTAAAAAAGTTCAAAGAGCTTTCGAATGTCTGTTACTCAGACATTTTATATAATTCATAATTACTTCGATCAAAGTTTTAAATTAGGCCTGGTTTGGAAGAATGTGTCTTTAAAATGCCAGTTATGAGTTTTGTTCGAAAACTCTAGTTATAGAGGCTTATTAATTTTTCTCCAGTAAATAGAGGTGAATTTATATTTCTGGCCAAGCATTCACCATTATTCCAACTAAGTATCAACCTAAGCAGTTAAATCACAGCAGATATGCTCCAGCATATTTTTTCTTCAGTAATCAACTCAATAATTGATATTTCTCAAAAAAGTTATTCCTTTTTAAAAATGAATCGCTGAATACATTTCTGAGTAGATTCTGCAATGAAAACATCATGGTTTGAAATCCTTCCATAACAAATGATTATGATACATTAAAATATATTAAATGACCTCAAACTATCATCCTCATCATCTATCATTCAATTCTTCTCTTTCATTGATTCTCAAGAGCGTTTAATAAATAGTATTATTAAAGAGTGGTTCATGACTCAAGACATGTCAATTGTGAGATTGAAATCTTTTCTTTTTTATCTAGTGAGATTTCAAATGCGATGGATAAAGCTGAAGCAATGACAAAGTCTGAATTAAAAAATGTTACAAACTTACCTTCTTTGAAGGAGAAAGAAGGGTATTTCCAGATATATTCATATTATGCTAATATTGGAGTATAATCGAGAATAAGAACATTGTAATAATATAACCTTTCAATACTGATATGAATGAATGAAAAGGAGAATATCACGAATCTCTTAAAAGTTTATTGAAAGTAAGCGCTCCATCCAATTGATATCGTATTCAACGTATCAACGTTCGAAATGTTTTATTTCAGAATAAAAAACGTAATGAATATTTCATAAGATGATTATGTGAGAGTTCTTTGCTGTATCGTATTGGAGAAGAGCGTTTCTGCTGAACAGTTTCTGAAAGCAAATAAGCATTCGTTCACTCAAATACAAGAAACTCACTAAAGCCCACTCACCTACCCTCTCTCTCATTCAAACACTTTTCTCTTCAACCTAGAAATTGAGTCGAACTCTTCCAGAACATTCAGCTTGCAAACTATCATGATCTGACTCAGAATAACTGATGAGCTCTATTCAAGAATTGGTACTAGAATGCTAGAATTGAGTGAAAACATACATGAGCGATTCTTGAAGATGGTTCCGTAAGATGTATTT
>NW_024090895.1:0-23377 GCF_014356525.2 Nilaparvata lugens
ATCTATTTTTAGAACACCCCCCGCCCTACAGGCGGGGGAAGGGGTGGAGGGATGGACGAGGGGGGAGAGGGGGAGGGGGATTTCGAGCAAAAAAGTCCGTCGGTTCTCCTGTTTCCCTCTACTCTCAGATTGATAGTACTTGACGAGAGGCATTTAATAATGTGTCATCACATTGGCGACATTCACTCCTTTTCTTCAGTTATGAGCATTTGAAGATGAAGATTTTTCTGATCTGAGTATGGAACAGAATTTTAAAGATGACCGATAATTTTATGTTTGAATACAACTAATAATTTCAGTAGCATTTCTACAAAATCTTTTATTTGACCTTCCTGGCTCGTGATAAGTATCTTACTTGCTAAAACAGGTGTTGTTAAACAATAGTGAAGATCTTGGCATTTGGAAGAACGAATCCATCCAAAGCTCCCAACAATATTTCCAACGGGTAAATAGTTGAGTAGATTAAATAAAGCAATTATTATTATACAGAGTTATCATAAAGAATGGTGCGGTTTCGAACATGGTTTAAAGAAAAACCAAATTACTTACAGTTGATGTTGTTTATTCATCTAATTTGTCATCTCAGGCAGTTTTTTACATAATTGATAATTTAAATATGTGCGCCTTTAGTCGTTCGACAAAAATCCAAACGATAATCAATTTCTCTCCAACATTCGCTAACAATTTCATTGCTATGGTTGTCATTGCTTCATTAATTTTGTTTTTAAGTGGTTCAGGTAGATTTTTTCTTGTAAATTTACATCAAAAACATTGTTTATTCACAAGAAATCGCGAACTGACCACTTTAAAACAGGATTAAAGAACCAATGACACCATAATCGAAGAAATGTTATCGAATTTAAGAGAGAAATTCATTATCGTTTGGACATTTGGCGAGCGACTAAGGGCGCACTTATTGAAAGTTATTAATCATGTAAAAAAACTGTTTCAGACGACAAATTAGGTGAATAAAAAACATCAACTGTAAGTAATTTGGTTTTTCTTTAAACAATGTTCGAAACCGCACCATTCTTTTATGATAACCCTGTATATTATTCCTCGTTACAAAATGGGGTTCTATCATAAGTCCTCCTGGCTTCATCCTGTTACAATACTACAGGCTATGTGATGCTCAACAGTGAATCAAATCTCTCATTAGAAGTGTTTTGATTTATAGGGATTATAGGAATAAAGGTACATTTATGACAGTTTGATGACGCCCCAAACAACGAAGATCTCTAGACCATTCTAGATTTGGATTCAAAGGAATTTGGGCTATTTTCATAATAACAAAGATAGTTATCGGAGAGATTAATAAAATTATTACTTTGACAGGGTAAAGGTACGTACAAACTTTCGCTCTGCTACGCACTCGAGCAGATCGATTGATGATCGAAGGTGGAGCAAGAGTGGAACGCGAACAGAACGTGTAACAGAGCTCGAGCTTGGCAAGTTCCTAGGTCGAACTAACCAATAGTTGCGCATGCGCGGTCAAGGTTTTTGTTTGTAATGTTTGTTAATAGTTACGATGTCTGTGTTAGCAAATAAAATTATCAAAATTAATAATCAATTATTAAATTAAATAATACAGTTCTGTTATAAAAGAATTTATAATAATAGGAAACCGGCATATTAGCATTTAGTTCGTAGAAGAAAGAAGCCGAACTCCCAATAAAGCCTTTCACCTGTTGAAACATTGACAGCATACATTACATTTTATAATAAAACATTAAAGCAAATGCAATAATCATAATATTCATTATCAATTTGTTATATAAACATAATGTATTATTAGGCTACCCAGCAATCCCCTGGTAAGAATAATTTATTTAGTTTTGTCACCCGATCAGCTGGATTGAACGTTTCACATTTGTGAGGTTAGGTTGTAGCGAAATCAACAATAAGAAAAGAGCGAAGCGATCATCCTTCGAACATATTTCGAACCTCTATCGAACCCTTGCGTAACATCTCGCGTAACGTTCATGATCGGAACGAGTGCGGAGCGTGTTCGGCGCGTATATCTGTACGCACCTTAAGAATGGGACAAATGTGACAAGCAGTGATGACATCATTACGTAAAAAATGTACGTGTGTGTAGGAGCCATGATCCACTATCATTTGACCACGGGGCAGAGTTGGTGTATGTCCGTGTAGTGTGAGTGTGTCGCTTCACCTTTTCTTCCGCTTCACCTTTTCTTCTTCTAATCAGCTGTTATTTTCTATTTTCCAGGCCATCTCAATTCCCCCCCCCCCACTCAGCACTCCTCCTCACCCACCCTTGTGGCAGCATGCTCGCTTTGAGAGTGTCATCCCATCTCTTCATGCCTTTTAAATCCGATACGATAGCTTCCGGTCGGTCGGTGGAAAAACAATATTCTACAGCGGCGGCCAACACCTAACAACATTCCAGCCAATCTTTTTCCACCGATAATAAAATTGGTGTCGTCTCTCTGTGTTGCTGAGAATAAAGCTGTGTGTAATAGATTTTCAATCTCTTCCGGGGATTTTGTCGGAAACTGTTTTACCTGCCGCAAAAACGTTGTCAGATGATAAGAGAATACTCTTCATGAGTAGGCCTACTTGTGAATGTGATATTGTGGGAATTATCCATACTTTATAAAAAAACTGGATGTTTTCAGAATGTTAGATTAGAGTTCTTTATTTATGTATGTTACAATATTTACTGGCTTATACAATAATTAACATTAAATGACGGTAATGCTTATTATTCAACGAATTTTACAAAGTATGAAAAATTAATCAATGAGAATAAAGATTGAATGCAATTAGAATAGCGATAATTATAATATTGTGATGTAACTTCATGAATCGGCAGTGTTTCAACAAATAATTGTCTCTGAGAAGGATATAAAATAATATTCTTCACATCAACACACGACCGGGTTGTGATGGAATAGAGATGTTGGGAATTATAACTCAAAGTAATGTTTAAATGAGAAGCTCTACTTAATAAGTTAAGTACTAGATTATTCGAATCTTAGAATTATGGGATCAATGAATGAGATGAATGAGTAATATTAGAATGAGTAATAGTGAATGCAATATTGCATTAATAATTAAAAATAGACAAATGGAACAAACGTTATAGGGTGGGATTTAATTGAAATTTTAGAAATTGATCGAGTAATATTGACGATATAAAATACTGAATAACTAAAAATGTTTCATGAGATAATGAATACGTATTATGTAAAATGGAGATGAGATATGGAAAATGGATTAATAAATGGAATAAAAAATAGAAAGGAAGGGAGATTAGAATATTTGTCATGCAGTGCTCTAGGGTTGGACAGACTCAGACATTTTCTCTATGAGATATTTTTTCAAAGACAAGATAAAGCCCGCTCGGCTCTCAATGCATCTAATAGAGTTGGGAAGTTTATTCCATTCACGACAAGCACTGACAAGGAACGATTAAGAATAGATAGTAGTTCGGTGATTAGGTATCTTAAGAGTATTTGCACCAGTTCTAGTATGGGAAGCATTTTATCCTCCCACCATCGGAAACAGATTTGAAATCATTTTTTAAATAATTGGGATTGCCATATTTTAGAGTATCTCAACAAGTTTGATTATTCTGAAACGTCTCTGATCGGGAAGCTTCAGGGTAGAGCTTGTTGTCAGATAATAAGAGAATAACTTACACTCTGAGTAGTTGTGAAGGTGATATTGTGGTAGGAATAAAAAGGCTAGATATTATCAAAACACAGATTTATTAAAACATCGAGATGCCATTCTCGGTTGTTAGCTTTTCTGCTGTTCACCATAGATTAATCAATGGAAACCGGTATCTCGATTTTTGTATCTATATCTATAGTACCTATAGTGAGGTCCACATTATAACGGCAGTGTTTGAATAGCAATAGTACAGTATTGCTATCCTTGTCTATCATTCAACAAAGCGGATAGCGCTATCTCTTTCTCGCTTTGCTCTGTTGCCAGATCATCTTTCAACAATGTAGAATAAATAAATATTTAACAAAATATTTCATCTTAATTATGTAAACTCATTATGAAATAATTGAAAATATAATTTTCCTACAGATACCTTGAAAAGTGACCATTTCTGCACGGATTGCAGGCCGCAAAGAATCACTTTTCCGCTGTAGTGCGCAAAGTATTACTTTGCGTACTCCAGATTTGCAGCATGACAATGCAAAATAGTTAGTAGGTTATATGGAGCACCATGCAGGAAAATCAAAATAAAGTTTGGTAACACTGACTGTGGTTTCCATTATTATGGCAGTGGAGGACGGCGTTGCCTTGCCATTATGTGCCTTCATTAATTCAATTATTATTATTCAATTTTAAATAAATTAAGGTTCTTATTAATAATAAAATCACACAGAAAAACATTTGATGGATTTCAGGAATTTTACCCATAATTAACCACTTTTCATATTTAATGGTAACTGTAGGAAAAATGTAATGTGAAATACGTGAGCAAAGTTCGTTTGCTGCACTCAAGAAACCACTATTCCGCACTCGTCTACGGCTGGTGCGTAAACGATTCTTTCGGTTCAGCAAACTGTCACTTTGCGCACTAGTTGCACGAATAACTATTCTAGCTTAATAAAATATAATTGATTATTTTAAACGAGAATGAACAGAGTCACCTGGTCATATGGGACATATATATGAATTATATATTTATCTCATATTGATCAGGATTTTAGAGTTTTAAATTAAAAAAGTTTAATGAACAGTGTTTTTGTCTTTGAACAATCTTTGTCATTGACAGAAGTCTATGAGATGGAAATAATAAATGAGTAAAATAGTTGAAAGAGTACACTTACCAGAAATGCAAGAACGCTATCTAATCAATGCAATGTAGGCCTTCTTGATTTCCTAGAGATCTGGGGAAACCAGTCATCTTCAATACAGTAGGCTACATAACATTGCTGAATAATGTGGAATTAATTAATACTTGGAATAAAACTCAATATTTTTCCAATAGAAGATTTTAATTGTAAAAAACACATGATTATGTCAGTGCACAATCTGAACAGTGATCACATAAAACATAACTAAGACATAGTTTTTGTTCTAGGACTTCATCTCATTTCAAGTTACAAGAATGAATTGGAGTAGGTAACGAAGTATATAGGCTAATTTAATACGATATCATGGAATGCTTACAATACGTAGAGAAAAAAAGTAGCAACTGCTGAATACTGATTTGAAATTTAAAATATCTAATGCACTATTAAACATTAATTAAACAACATTTGACAACTCTGCATTGATTTTTATTGGTTCAACTCGATACTGTGTGCTCGATTTTAGCATTAGAATTAATAGATATTTCGATTTTTAATAGAAACAATAAGTTGTAAGTAGCACAAACTATGTGAAAAAGAATTATACAAGTCATCCACAGCCTTGGAGTGAATAATGAAAGACCCAAGAATCGATCTTACAAACAAAATTCATCAAGATTTAGTAATGTAAATATCATTTAGAAAT
The DNA here is from genome assembly GCF_014356525.2 of Nilaparvata lugens. Classification (NCBI taxonomy): domain Eukaryota; kingdom Metazoa; phylum Arthropoda; class Insecta; order Hemiptera; family Delphacidae; genus Nilaparvata; species Nilaparvata lugens. The sequence goes on from NW_024090895.1 coordinate 5,488, forward strand.
CAAGTTATAACACTATACTTACCAGATAGTTCCATACCTAAATTATAGTTCAAGTGCCGGTTACACAACAGCCGGTTAAATTTTCGCCGGAAGGCGAAACGCCTTCTCTGATGATTGGTTCTCGTGGAATTAATCACGGTTAAAATTTAACCGGCTGTTGTGCAACCAGGCCTTAAACTTTTTGATTCATTACAAACTGCTATGTCTCATCAAGCTTTTACACTATAATAACGACTTGCAGACTATATAACTGTGAAAAATATGAAATATTCACTCAATGACTGAAAATGCTGAAATACAGCATGATTATACAGCTTGTAGTTGAATAAACATAGAGAACAATAGCGTAAGTAGATATCCCATGGTATAGGGTGTTCATGTCGCAACCTTTACTGTTATCTCAAGCCGATTATTGTCGATTTTTACTGTTTTGACCGGTAAGAGTGTATGAACGGCACAATATGAGAGACTACCAGCGTCATAAAGCTTCACAGAAAGAACTACGTGGACTATCAGCTAGAGAGAGATAACAGTAAAAGTTGCGACATAAACCCCCTATACCATGGGATATCTATTTATGCTATTTTTCTCCATGGTATGAATCATTCAGGATTCACACCAGTAAGTGCGTAAATGTTTCATATTTTTCACAGTTATATGCAAGTCATTATTATAGTGTTAAAACTTTGTGAGACGACATAGCAGTTAGTAATGGTTCAAGAAATTTAGGACTTCAGATGCAGTTATTGCTGAGATATAGTGATATTTATTCTTAATAAACTCAAGAATATTGACTAAAAATATCACGAGTTTATTAAAAAGTTACAAACATGATTCAACACCTATGTTGTCATCATTAGTGTGACAATTCAAACCTGAAAATTGACAATATGTCTTTGTCTAGTGTTTTTATATTAATTTAAGACAATTTAGACATGGAACTATCTGACAAATAGGCTACTTAAATTTGAAAATATACTTAAAAGATGAAAAATACTAAAAGATATCGAAAAATGTAGCTGTATCACAGTTATAGATCAAGGAGTCGATTCTGTTGCGTGGAAATGACATGTTGCAACCTTAGAGGGAAGATTTAGATGAGTGGAAAGATTTAAAAACTTCAATGGTATTTTGTCTTTTCAGGCTATTTTTTCACTGAATCAAGAGATCATAGAGTATTTTTTATTGATTACGAATGGATAGGACCATCCAACCAGATTGCTCAAAACTTGTAAAACTATAGATTTGCTACCCAATGATAATGAAATTTTACAATAATAAATTGATTAGGTATATTTTATGGAGGTTTTAACAGAACTTGGATGTAGATATTATTTTATGGATACCCTAATGCATGATCAATCATAGCTGAAAAAGCGGTAGACGAATATCCTATTCAGCTAAAGCTCGAGTGGTAGGTTTACAGAAAATGTATATACTATATCTAATATCTAATAAATGGTCGAAACGTACATAATAATTTTATAGAATCTCAAAAGAGATATACTCGTATATCTCAACTGATATGGGTTTCCAAACAGGGTTATTATCATTTGAAAGTTAATTGATCATTTCAAGTCAGTTAATGAATAAGAGATACTATGATGAAAAAGTCAAGAAATTTAAGAAATAGTTCATCAATTTTTTTGCATTTTTGAAATGAATAATGAATGCAGTATTCACTATTAAAATCTATTGAACAGTATAAGCGATTATAAGAATAACAAGGTCTCAAACATTTTAATTTATGCTTCATTACAATCCAATAAGTACGGTACGGTACCAAATGGTACGGTACTGTATAAACTAGAGGAAGTATAACATTATGAATGCTTTACAAGACGGAAATTACTACTATATCATAATAATACAAAGTAAAAAAAAAAAATAGTTTCCTAAATTATCAATCAACATAAACTATATTGAACAGCAAGATATTTTATTTTTGTTCCGATTCTTTGTTCTTATGTTCTTTAAATCATGTTTTTTGTTCAAGTCAAATTAAAGTAGCCTACTGTATTATCATTCTATATTGATAATAGAATTATAAAATAGACACTAGTAATTTTCCATCAGAAATTAAATTCAAGAAAATTAAATCATGCAAGTAAAATGGTTTTCACATAATATGAGATAAGCACTAACCTACAGTAACTATATGAACCATATACAGTTACTGTACATTAACCTATAGTGATGTCCACGTTATAATGACAGTGTGTGATTTGCAATGGTGTTGCTATCCTTGTCTATCGTTCAACAAAGCAGATGGCACTATCTCTTTCACGCATTGCTATGTTGCCACATCGTTTATCAGTAATGTAGAAATTCAACTAATTGACAAAATATAGAATCTCAATCATGAAAATTAATTACTACATCTTTAAAGAATAGATTTTCTTGACAAATAAAATATGATTAACTATTTTCAACAATAATGAACAGTTAAATTGATCATATATACCAGTATCAGCTGTTTGGGTGGCAAGGCTGAGATCTGGCAACCCTTTTCTTCTACCTTCCCACACTGCCATTATAACGTGGACCTCACTATAGTGAATGAGATGATATATTATTTTTTAGCATTTCTCTTTCAAGGAACAAATCACATGAAATTACAAAAAGCAACATTTTTGTAATATCAACATTAATAATACCTCCAATCTACCACACAACTGTATTACCCTATATAAAATTAACATACATGTAATACTCTTACATCAATTTCAACTAATGTTTTTGTAGAATACTGAAGTATAAAAAACCTTTCATGACAGTAGAAACTGGAATAAACCAATAAAACTTCAACTAAATGTGTACTAAAATGTACAAATGGACTTGCTCTTCAACCTAAAAAATTTATAGGAATTTACAGGTAGCCTATACCGATAGTCAATAGATTAGCCTAGATTTATGCAAGACAAATTATCTCAACTAATACTTGAATCTAATATAACGTAGCTACCCTTACATTTATGATATATATTCGAGGAACCAGATGTCTTTTTGGCAAAAAAACCAATAATACTCTATATAAATTCATTGAAAAATAAAGCTATATGATATACTAACAATACAATTATACATCCGATCATTATTTCTATTTTGGAGAACACAGTCTTGTAATTGGAATGGATACTTTGAAGCATGACTTGAATTACTCAAGAGCTAAATATGGAACATAGTTTAGTGAGTTGGAATTAACTTTTAAGGCTGTGCAAAGGCTGAAAATAAACTTTCTACTGGTGATATTTTTCAAAGTTTTTCTATTTGTATACTATCAAGCTATTAAAATTAAAAAGTTTTCTCAGGAAAACATTTTTTCCGATCATCACTTTTTGAGATATGAGCGCCTAAAGTTAAAGTTTGGGACAGAACATTCCAAATACGGTAAGAGATAAATCCATGAGATTTAGAAGATAGATTCTTCATGGTATGTTGATCTAGTAAAACAAACATTTTCTGAAACTATCAATTTTGAGAAAGTTATCCAATTTACCAAAATTGACCAAAATAACTCAACTAAAAGTTATTTTTGTCATTTTTTAGTAAATTAAATAACTTTCTCAAAATTGATGGTTTCAGAAAATTTTTGTTTTACTAGATCAACAATACCATGGAGAATCTATCCTCTAAATCTCATGGATATATCTCTTACCGTATTTGAAATGTTCTGTCCCAAAACTTTAAACTTTAGGCGCTCATGTCTCAAAATTAATGATCGGAAAAAAATGTTTTCCTGAGAAAACTTTTTAATTTTGATAGCTTGATAGTATACAAATAGGAAAACTTTGAAAAATAGCACCAGGAGGAAAACGTTTTCTCAGGAAAATATTTTTTTCCGATCATTACTTTTTGAGATATGAGCGCCTAAAGTTAAAGTTTGGGACAGAACATTTCAAATACGGTAGAGATATATATCCATGAGATTTAGAGGATAGTATCTTCATGGTATTGTTGATCTAGTAGAACAAAAATTTTCTGAAACTATCAATTTTTGAGTAAGTTATTCAATTTACTAAAAATGACCAAAAATAACTTTTAGTTGAGTTATTTTTTGTAAATTGGATAACTTACTCAAAAATTGATGGTTTCAGAAAATTTTTGTTTTACTAGATCAACAATACCATGAAGAATCTATCCTCTAAATCTCATGGATATATCTCTTACAGTATTTGAAATGTTCTGTCCCAAAAATTTAAACTTTAGGCGCTCATATCTCAAAAAGTAATGATCGGAAAAAAATATTTTCCTGAGAAAACGTTTTCATTTTGATAGCTTGATAGTGAACAAATTGAAAAACGTTGACAAAAATCTCACCAGTAGAAAGTTTATGTTTAGCTTTTGCACACCCTTAAACGGTTAAAACCAATGTATCTATTCTACATTCCTTGGTTAAAACCGTTTGCAGTCATCAGATTTTATAAAAAAAAGCTTATAGAAAGTTTCCAAGACAACACACTGTGTACAATGTGTGATGAGGTAAACTGTAATTTAGTTTGGATAAGTACGGTGGTTCGTGAATCAAGAAAGTGTTTTCCAATGAGAAATGAATGACATTGAGCCAAAGGAGATCCTTCAGAGGCTTTTCAACTCCGCTTACCGTAAAGCAAGGTACCGTAGTTTTTCTACTTCGTTCACCCTTAAGGCATAAGGTGCTGCCCGACAAACGTTGTCATCTTCTATTTTGATTGAACTTAATTCTCAGCCTGAAACACACGACAGACAATACTTGTTAAACAAGTCGAGAGATGAGACTCAATATTAATACGCTAAAGCTGCGTTTACACCAATGCTGTTATTAACAAAATGTTTTTTTTTGTCCTTATAGATTCTATTAGATTGAACATAACTTATCATACACATGATGAACATATGTGTTTGTCAAGTTCCGTCTAATCTAATAGAATCTATAAGGATTAATTTATTCAACATTTAGTTAATAACTTTGGTGTAAACGCAGTTTATGGGCCGGTTTCCGAGCTCGGGATTTAGGTAAGTTCTAGACTTTAAACAGCTGGAGTCAGAAAATTGGCTTTCCAAAACGGGACGTAGTCGCAGTAAATAGTCGAAGCAAAATATATATTTATTTTCTCATTTCTATGAATGGAAACGTTTATCCTTGACGTAATGAAACATTCCTAAATGATTCAAAATAGCTTAAACTTTACACTATTTTCTCTTCATTTTATTTTGTGTTCAATTTTCTAGTTTTTCGAAATTTAATTTAAACGTGACTTGACTATGACTACCACTACGCCCCGTTTCGGAAAGCCAATTTTCTGACTCCACCTGTTTAAAGTCTAGAAAATAGCTAAATCCCGAGCTCGGAAACCGGCACTAAATTTATAAAAAGTATATTTTAGAGTATAGGCTAATACATACAATAAAAAATACATTAATTCAATTGAGAAGTGAATTCATGCATTATCTTCAAAATTAAAAATGTAAAACTTGACTTAATCCAATTAGACCCAATAACCCCATTTTTGATAGAATCATGCGAATATAAATCCACAATTTATAGTTTTAGTTCATAAAATCATATGAATACACTAATATATGATCAAAATTAGAATCTTTCAGCAGTATTTATTTATTTACTTCATATCACTTGAAAATGGCATCAATGTCCGAAATATGTTGTGATTAAATAATTCAAAAAGGGTACTGAGATTTTTCTTTTTTCTTTCTATTTCTATAAAAGTAGCCCTATACAGAAAGATATAAATTAAAAATGTAAGAATGTTTATTTTGATTGTTTGGGCTTTTTTCAAAATAATAAATCTTTATTAGGCTATATCAGATCACACATTGGTTAAAGAATTTTATATTTATTTCTTAAATATGTGTAACGCTAGTTCGCCTCCATGGTGCACATTGGGTAACGCTAAAAATGGACTAGCATATAATGGCGGTCGGACAAACTTATGTTCTCCTGACCAAAAACTACACAACCTCTTGAAGAAATTGAAAAAATATAGTGTATATGTAGACATTTGACACTCATGAGCTTTATATGTGTTGTGTATCTGCCATATGCTAAATAAATATAAATTGGTTCAAGAACAAGATAATAAGCCGTTACCCTTTAAACACAAACCCTTTAATCTATTCTTAACCTGTATGTGACTGATAGACGTGAAGAAGTGATTTGCAATATATTTGTATAATTATATAATATTATAATTTTTGTGAATAAAGCAACATACTCCAACATACTCTCAAAATTGGACAAAAATCATAAAGTGTAAACAAAACCTATTTTTGGACAATCTAAATTTGGGAAAGGAGCATTTTTGGCTTTAAGCCTGTTGTTCCTTTCCCAATCATTCATAGTTGAGAATTATATTGTATGTAACAATGTATAAATAAATAAATAAATAAATATTTTGAATAGGAATTAATATTGTGAAATTTCTCCGTAATTGTTATAATCAATGCCATTATCCACATTTATTGGATTTGTATACAGGACTGAAATTTCGTGTTGAAGCAAACACAGTACATCAGCTGAGCTGAGGATGTGTTGGTTTCAACATGAAACTCCAGTCCTGTGTACAAACCTAATAAATGTGGATATGACCAAGATGAAACTGTGTTTTTTCAACATACTTCCAACTTTGAACTTTCATATGAGCTGGACACTGAATGAGCAATGTCTCATTGCTACTTAATTAGATTGGTCTGGAAGAACAATATTTGCACGGAAACCTGGTACAGATGTGTAAGTAGAGAGAATTAATAGGTCCATTGATAACTCACGTAATGATAATAACTGTCAGATTGAATGAATTGTAATTATTGAATAAATTGTAGTATTGGAAGAGTCGTCCATTGATATCTCATCTAATGATAATAATTGTACGATTGGATGAAATATTGTAATAGCAAATCAATTCCTGAATTGTTTTTATGTTAATTTCGATTTAATCAGGTTGAATAACTTGGCTGACTGACCTTGTTCGTTGACTCGATGAGAGATGTCTTTCATTTTTCGAATAAAACCAGACTTATTTTGAGGGAGATCTGTCCAGATTCGACTTCATACAGAGGTAGCCACCGGGTGATTGGTCCTGGTGTATCCCTTGTCACATCCAGTATATCACTCACTCTCAACTCAGTTCTTCCCAAAAATTCTGCAAATAACCACATTTTTTATAATTTATTCAATTACTCACATAACACACTTCCAGAAAAGTACCGCAGGTCAATCCCAATACATGCCAGTCTAATTTATACGACAGTCCAGTGTAGCTATTTATGTGTCATTTTAAAACGATTAATGACTACGTGATGTGACGACATAAATAAGGTGATGAGAAATCATTCACGATGGACACAGTCTGTATGTGAACTCAAGTAACATTGAGAACTGAACTGTTGAGTGTTTTTTCAATCAATATAATATAAATGATATGCTTTTTGTAAAAATAGAGAAAACAACTTGAAAAGACGTCCATTGATAAAATATAATGATGTAGCATTAATAACACAACTGTTGAGTTTTGATTACAATTGATAATTATACTATTATCGAAATGAGAACATCCATTGAACCAGTTCAATTCAATAAACGGGGAAAGTGATAAATCATGTAATTATAATAATCGTAGAGTGAATGGATCGTAATGATTGAAAAAATCGTAATATTGTAAGAGTCAACCATTGATAACTCATCTAATGATAACAATAAATTGTAAGATTGAATGAATTGTAATCATTGAATAAATCGTAATATTGGAAGAGTCGTTCATTGATAACTCATCTAATGATAATAATTGTACGATTGGGTGAAATATTGTAATAGCAAATCAATTGTGATCTATTTTTATGTTAACATAGATTAATATTAGTTTATCAATAATCCATTGTAGTGTCTACTTTGAAAAGTCTTTTGGTGGGTTATATTATATTGTTTTAATTTAGTTCATAGGATAATGTCATAAACTACCTTTGTAACAACTTGTAAAGTTGAAAATGCTTCATAAAGCACCCCCACTTTCAGCTCCCCAACAACTTCCCACCACTGGCCACCCAACTGTTCAAGTCAAGCGCCGCCACTGATGTGTATGATAAGTTATGTTCAATCTAATAGAATTATAGGATTAGGTTTTTAACATTTTGTTAACTAGTAGTTCTGTGAACAGTAGACCTCGCGCTCAGAAAGTTACATTGACCTGTTGTTGTGTTTTCTCAAAAATAATAAATAGTTTATCAATTTAAAATGTCTAGAGAAAATCCTAAATGAACATAGAGCTTTCTGTCCTATCGTACCGTGACGTGTCGTCCGGAATGTGAGTGAGAGCGCTGTTATCAGGTCTGGCTGCAACTATCTACAACGTTGATGGAAAGATACATTTTCAAGATGTCAATGTTTTTGAACGGGCGTATTATAGTCCCTAGTTAGCTGATTTATGATGAATAATTATATAGTCTGATTTTTACTCTAATATTGGCGAATGAAGGCGGCTCCATTTTCCTTTATATTATCCTTAAATGCAAAATTTCCAAAAACCTTGTATATAGTCGACGCGCATTTAAAAAGGAACATACCTGTCAAATTTCATGGAAATCTATTACCGCGTTTCGCCGTAAATGCGCAACATATAAACATTAAAAATTAAGAAAAATGCCAAACCGTCTACTCTTGAATCTTAGACCTCACTTCGCTCGGTCAATAACTTTGGTGTGAACGCAGCTCAAGACTGAATCATGATGAACAAGTCCGCAAGTTTACAGTATGCATGATACACCATCTTTTGTTTATGAACCGGAATAATTCGAGTCAACAGTGATTACATGTGACAGAAATCAGGTTATTGTCTGTACTGACCATCAGGCGAATAGTGTCCCTTGTCGAATACAGTTACACAGAGCACATCCTCCATGACGTCTTTGACAAGGAACTGCATCGACGCATTCCACTTGGGCTCGGTGGGTGACGTGAGGGGGGTGCGGTGCTCCTGGGAGCCCATGCTCACTTCACAGAAAATCCGCGCTTGCCTAGGAAACACAATACACAACAATCAAAACCTTGCCTCAAAAACGAATTAAATTGGACAAAAATTAAGCGATTATTTGAGTGCATCATAACACATGTAGCCTACAATAACAAAATTATCGAAGTAAAGCTGCGTTTACACCAAAGTTATTAACAAAATGTTAATAACTTAATCCTTATAGATTCTTCAGATGACGTAACTTATCATACACATGTTTGACCATATGTGTTTTGTCACGTTCCGTTCAATCTAATAGAATCTATGAGGATTAAGTTATAAACATTTTGTTAATAACTTTGGTGTAAACGCAGCTAAAGTGAAATAATACAAATAAAAAATGTATTAATTACTAGTGTTAAATAATTTTCCTTTTTCTCTTTATCATTTCATTCCTTTCAATTAATTTTCTGTTATTCTCCTTTTTTATTATTCTCTAGAAAAATGTGATGTTTTATCATTTTCTTTTTGCACTTTGTATTTGTTTTCTTTAATCTTCTACTAGAAATCTTTGAAGTGTCATATTTATTTTGTCTAAGTTTATTTAACCGTTGTAAACTGTTTTTCTCTTTTAATTGAGCACCCGCCGGAAAACCTTTGGGTTTGGTAAGCCCTCAATTTTTGAGTTGTGAATAGAAATTTTGATTTTTTTAATTGTAATTCATAATAAACTTGGAGTTCCCGAAAGGTGATCTGTATTGGGCATAGCCATAAAGAAAAGATAGCGTAAGCTATATTTTGTCTATGATATAACCTAGGCTAGGCCTATATTTTATGCAATCAAAAACATAAGAGGAAGATAGTCATGTTATATTTTATGCATGAGAGAGAAACGATGAAGTTTTATTATGACGTAGTATGATGTTTATGTTGTTAGTAGTAAGAGAGAAACGATGGAGTTTAAATTTAGTAGATGTTTCAATTATGTTGTAGTAACACACTTTTCTCTATGATACTCTTGTATGTGTACTTTTTTCTATGTATATTTTCTCTGTTGTAGTGTTTCAATCATGGGTTATAAATTTAAAATTATTTGTCTTAGCTTCCTTTGTTTCTGTCTTTTGAATGTGCATTTGTGGTTTTGTTACTTTGTCTTATCGTTGTAAAGATGAGATGTGACCTAGTTTCCGTAATTTATTTATTTTAGTGGTTTGAATAAGCTCTTTTTATTTCTATTGACCATGTTTGCTGTACCTAGTTGTTCGAACTCACTGCCGGCGCACAAGTTGCTCTTGCCGGTAGTGCCATTTTGTAAGTAGAATTATTTCATCAATCTGCATATTTTATGGCAAAATAAATGAATTTGATGCAACATACACGATATTCATTAGCTTCATAATTGAATTTGATGCAACAGAACGATAATTCATAACTTGATAATTTGAATTTGATTGCGCAACAGACCGATAATTCATTAACTTGATAATTTGAATTGATGCACAGACACGCTAATTCATTAACTTGATAATCATCAACATTTATAAAATTCACACTAGACATAGAAATGTTGAGGGATTTTCCGTGATACACAGGAAGGATAAAAGAAGACTTTGTCAGTTTGTTGATTTTGTCAGTTCAACATGTTATGTATTTTATCCGAACTAGTTTCGATTCTCAGGGAATTCTTCAGTGATATATTAGAGTAGACTGGGGAATATGGACAAATAACATTTTGGTTGACCAATTAACATTCATTCACGTGAATATTGAGTTTTTTGTATTTTTAGTTGAACTGCAGAATCTTGATGAAGGACAATCTAATAAATTAATCAATATTCTTCATTCATATTCCTCAGTTAGTATCATTCATCTATTTATACATTAATAGGCTACAATATAATTCTCAACTATGAATGATTGAGAGAGGAACAACAGGCTTAAAGCCCAAAAATTCCTCAGAAGGTATTGAAGGTATATCCCTGAGCACTATAACTAGTTTGGATAAAATTAATAAAAAATCTTAATCATTACACCTTAGAACCTTTCTGCATTAAAATGGAATATTCAAATCGTGTTATAAGGCTAGCTTCACACGCATTCGGTTTCATTCGTTCGGTTCGTTTTCGGTTCGGTTCGGTTCGTTACCCGAAAACGAATGAGGCTTTCATACATGTCAGGTTTTAATTCGTACGGTTCTAATTAGGTATTTTCTCCAACACAGCTGTGTTGGATTTTCACAGTTCATGCTGGTATATTTAAATATAACAGCTGGTGTTTAAATTGTAAGATGTTATTTCTTGAAAACAAAATTTTTAAGTTTATTAAAAATTTTGAATTATTTGTATAGTTTCTTTTTGATTATGTTAATTTTGGATGTTCAGAGAGATTATTTTTTAATTGAAAATTTGTTCCTTGTTTTGACACATGGTATATAGACTTCATCTCTACTCTCCACTGATAAAATTATGTAATATTCGTGAAAAAATAAAAAATTCTCCCTGAGTTTTAATTTATCTCTTCATATTTTTAGCAAACTATTCTATTCATTGAGAAAAAAATGTTTCTGTGAACTAAACAGAAATGAATTGCCATATGATTTGACTTGGAATATTTTGAATCAGATAATCACGATATCAGGTTAAAATAAAAAAAAAAAGGCAAGCGTGTTTAAAATACTTTGTTTTTTTCTGTTTCCCTAGCAACGAATTCGAATATGATGAAACCTATTGTGTCGATGGGGCGTTCGGTGCTATGCGGTTGCTATTCGGTACCGAATTCAAACCGAATCATCGTTTCACACTTATCAGAATTTGCCGAAAACGAACCGAAAACGAAACGAACCGAACCGAACCGAAAGTGTGTGAAAGTAGCCTCTCGCTAGCAACGAATTGAAACCTTATTGAATTTATTGGAGTCAAGTGGGCGTTCGGTTCTATGCGGTTTCTATTCAGTACCGAATTCAAACCGAATTATCGTTTCGGAATTTGCCGAAAACGAAACGAACCGAATGAGTGTGAAACTAGCCTAAGATAAAACGTTTCAATAATTATCAACAAAAATATTTGAAATGAGATCATAACCACAAATCAGACACAGTCATAAAAGGAGATCTCATAGAAAATGAAGAGGATAGACTGAGACTACAGTAGCCTACGGTACTTATATTAGTCTCAAAAAACATTGAAAAATTTCCCTCTATTGGAATTGGAGAAATCTTCCATCTGATACTGATAAACAGTACAGTACCAAATATAGGATTAGATGAAGATACTAGGTTAGTGGAGAATATAGGGTCAGTTGCTAGATAACACAGTGCCGGTTGCACAGAGCCTGTTAAATTTTAATCGAGATTGAATTCAACGAGAACCAATCAGAGAAGCCTTCTTCCCAAGAAATCCTCTCTGATTGGTTCTCGAGGCATTAATCGTGATTAAAATCCTCAGGCTTTTGTGCAACCGGCCTAGACTTTCCATTAATACTACTATAGATACAGAAAAAATGAGTAGTTATTACATTGGTGAAAATAAAATAAAGGCATAACGTGAATAAAAAGTAGATAAAATTAGTCAACAGTCAAACAATTCAGATGCATGCAGCTAGTAAGGTATTAGAGCTGGTAAGATTATGCCAGTATAAAATTGAAAAACAAAGTTGAACATGCACCAACTAAAACATTAAACACTGTTTAGTAAAAAAGTAAGCATAATACAAAGTGAATATACAATAAAAAAGTATTGGTAGACTTGCTATAAACAATATAATAGGATAAGAGGATGTAAAAGTATGTTGATCACACCTTTGATGAATAAGCAAAGATTTAAAATTGAGGAAAACTGAGGACTTGATAAATTGGTGAGGTTCTATCCATAAAGGTCTGTTGCTAGGATTTTAGATTACTGTAATACTTTAAAATTTAAGGTTACGAGATATGAACTGTACCTAAGTTACACCAAGAGAGAGTATTCAACTAAGCTATTTTTGAAGGTATACAACTTTACCAAGAGTTTCACAAATACTTTTTTGTATTTGACAGCAGAGTACATTCATTTAATGACATAGATTGAATCGATCATACCAAAATAAATGTATCCGAGTACTTATCACTCGTCTCTACTAGAAAACAATAACAACATACCGACAATCACATTTTCAATGAAATATTATGTTTACCTTTAGTATAATTTTTTCCTTCACACACCTCCCCCACCACACTATTAACCAAATGAAGCACTCCCACAGCATCAGTAATGATCACAAAATGAGGATGAAAGAGCAAATATTATGATAGATGAGAATGAATAGAGAATAAATGAAGACACATTTTACCATGAACTTTTACCGAGAGCAATAAGCATGAATTTTTATGATCAATTAGTGATATTTTTAGACAAAATTCTAGTGTTCTATTATTGGAATAAATTTATCTATTACAATACCACATGTAAATTGAAAATGCCCAAATGATTTTGAATTATAATGTTATAATGGAAACTACTAGTACTCTACCATTTCAATACTTTTCTAAATTGACACAACTATAGTGAGGTCCACGTTATAATGGCAGTGTTCGATTAGCAATGGTATTATTACTATCCTTGTATATCATTCAACAAAGCGGATAGCGATATCTTTCTCGCTTTGCTCTGTAGCCAGATCGTCTTTCAAAAATGTAGAATTGATAATCAATTAACATAATATTCAAACTTAAACTAATTATGTAAATTTAATATGAAATATTGAAAAATATAATTTATTGCTTGATAAAATATAATGATTATTTTGAACGAGAATGAACAGTTGATATACATCTGCTACCGTCTATAGAAGGCATTGACAAGATGTAAATTCATTATGAAATTATTGAAAAATATAATTTATTGCTTGATAAAATATAATTGATTATTTTGAACGAGAATGAACAGTTGATATACATCTGCTACCGTCTATAGAAGGCATTGACAAGATGTAAATTCATTATGAAATTATTGAAAAGTTTAATTTATTGCTTGATAAAAATAAATTGATTGTTTTAAACGAGAATGAACAGTTGATATACATCTGCTACCGTCTACAGAAGGCATTGACAAGACAGAGGTTCGGCAACGTTTTTCTCCTATCTTTCTCCACTGCCATTATAACGTGGACCTCACTATAGTTTCGAGCACTCATGCCCTTTTTTAACTGAATATTTTTTGTAAATCTAAGTACCTCAATTTTGAGTTTATAAGATAGTGTGACATATAATCTAGCTACATTTGGACTGTTGTATTAATTAGAATAATTGAAACCGTTTTGGACTTTGGCCTGTGGTACTTTTCTAGAGTAATCTAGAGTGTGTAAGTTCTGTGGTTGTGTAATTCTAGATGATTGAATGAATTGATATAAGCGTCAGCTATTATTGTAACATTATAAATTATAAGATATCATAACCATAATATATCATGTCATTACTATTCATATATTGGAGGCAATACTATCAACAAAACATGAGACTAATATTCCAAATATTATTCATATATAATAAAATGAATATTATTCATTATTCATAATGATGGTCAGACAAACTTATGTTCTCCTGACCGAAAACTACACAAAATCCCAAAGAAATTGGAAATACTGTATACAGTGTATATGTAGGCATTTGAGAATCATGAGCTATATATTTGTTATATATCTGCCATACGCTAAATAAATAAAATATTCCAAATGCAGTAAATATGTTAATTATGGATTTGCTGTGCATGAGAGTACTAGAGCCTTAATTGAAAAACGATTCCTAAAATTGAACGAAGGGATGAATACCAATCACCAATCAATCTGATTCATCAAAACTATTTTGAGAATGGCAAAAACTACAGAAAGATGAACCTACTGAAATTATGGAGATCTTAACCAAAAGGAAAGTGTGTTGTTGGTAGAACAAAAATTGAACAATTTGATTCATAAACCAAAATAGTTTTTGTAATAATTATATTGTAACAATCTATGGCACTCAAAAACAGTAAAAAATACAACTATCAAACAACAACAATATAAACATACAACTCATGTTAGATTCGAATTTAATAACCTACTTAGTCACACCAAGTTCTTGAAAAATGAAAGTTCATAATTATCCGTTTATTTTGTTATCAGGAAACATTTTTCTATCAGCTTGTAACCGAATAGTATAAAAAATTTAAAATAATAATATTGATTGCCAATAAAGAAGAAATGTATACTGACTGGAATATTAAGCTCAGGAAAGTAGTTGTATTTTGGAAGAGCGGGGAGATTCAAAAGGGTGGAATTTTTTGTTAGACTGATAAAAGCTTACAGTACTATTTTATATTAGTACTATAGTGAGGTCCACGTTATAATGACAGTATTTGATCAACTTTGGTTTTGCTATCCATGTCTATCATTCGACAAAGCCGGTGGTACTATCCTTTTCTAGATTCACAACGATGCCAATTATGTTTTTGACAGTGTAGGAATATAATTAATTAAGGAACAGAATCGGCATCGCTATTCTTCTATCTTCATCCACTGCCATTATAACGTGGACCTCACTATATAGTGAGCTATCATTTCAATTAAAAATCATAGAACCAAAAAAGGTGAAAAATTTGCAATAAGTTGAGAGTTACCGCTATGATTTTCTTCTAAAGAATTGTGAAGTATCATGGACTATTAAGGATACAGACTTTATCAGTTATTGGAAGAGTATTTACAAAAATATTAAAACAAACTTCTAAGGAGCTATGAAGTATCATGGGATATCAAAATACAGTTATCAGTATATTATGATACAATGGAAGAATACTGAATTTACAGAATATTTAATAATCCCATGCTATTCATAGGTTATGATAACCTACAAACATAATGTAACTTACTACTTGCATAGTAAAGCCCCGCACACACACCTCGATTTTTGTTCGTACGATATTTTGCCGTCCTTATGAATTCTATCAGATTAAACGGAGCTTGACAAACATCATCTGTTTAATCTAATGGAATTTATAAGGACGGCAAAATACCGCACAAGCAGAAATCGAGGTGTGTGTGCAGGGCTTTACGATTAATATGTGTGGATGATTTTTATTAATTGTTGAAATTAAATCATAAGATTAAACTTTTGTTCAAGTTATAGCTAATGGATCCCTGCAAATGCTACAAAGAGAGTACCGTGTACAATAAATGAAAATAGTGATACATTTACATCAAGCTGTCGCATCCAAACTCTCGCCAAGTGCGTACAAATGACGACGAACGCGAGAATGTGGATAGCTGCTTTGCCAGCTCTCGGCTTCATTTGCCGATTTTATTCGAGAGGAGGCGAGCGTAGGCCAGCCAAGTGAAGGCGAGTGGCCAGCCGAGCATCCACAAATGGTCACATTGCAGTCTGGATGGCAAGACCAACGTGGCATGACGAGCGACTTGGCGAGAGTGTGGACTAGGCCTGAGTGATAGCTAATAAATTAGCCATCGCCTCACCTAAACAATCAAGCTAATGCATCACTATCAGGAAAAAAATTAGTATGAAATATAGAGATGCAGTTATTAAAACAATTATCTAGTATTTTTGAAGCAATGCTAATTTTAGAGAAGTATTATGAAATATAGAGATGCAGTTATTAAAACAAATATCTACAGTGATCTTGAAACGATACCAAGTGGCATAGCCACCTCTAATACAAGGCCTTAGCCTACGATATCGCAGTGTAGGCCTAGAATTTAATACATGATTGGTGAAAAAGATCATCTGGTATTTTTTAAATCTTTTCAATCATGTATTAGATTCTAGACCTACACTGCGGCGTTGCAATATCGTAGGCCAGGGCCTTGTATTAGAGGTGGCTATGCAAGTGGTGATATGAGTAGAGATACATTCGATAAAACTTCTACTTGTGAGATCATGCTACCATCCAAAAATTCCAAAGTGCAATTTGCAATAATTGTGGCATGCATTTCTTGCAACACTCCTTGCAACATTCCTTGCAACATTCCTTACCAGCAGCAGGGGATGGTTTCAGACTTCTTCCTTCCAAAACAGCTACAAGAATTCTGCCGACTGCTCCGAATTTCGCTTGTTCTGTTCAATACCACAGTAAATATCATAATATTTAGTTTTTCATTCTAAGTTATTTTTGGTCATTTTTAGTAAATATTGAATTACATTCTCAAAAATTGATTTTTTCAGAAAATTTTTGTTTTATTCGATCAACAAGACCATGAAGAATTTATCTCTAAATCTCATGGATCTATCTCTTACAGAATTTGAAATGTTCTGTCCATAAAACTTTAGGCGCTATTTTTAAAAGTAATGGTCGGGAAAAAATGTTTTCCTGAGAAAACTTTCATAGCTTGATGATACACAAATTGAAAAACTTTGAAAAATATCACCAGTAGAAAGTTTATTTTTAGCCTTCGCACAGCCTTAATGTTTGGTTTGAAGCATCTAAATTTAAAAAACTACTTTGTGAAAAATAATTAAGCGGACTGAAAATTTTGTGAAGTGAACAACTACAAGACTTAACCTATTTCGGACTATGTGTAAAGTTATCAAAATTAGGATAGAAATAGATAAGGCTATGTTATTTTTTTATCCTATCATTTTGATGATGTATTTATTGTATTTTATCCTTTGCACAGCCCTTAGAGCATTCCTAGCCATTCATTTGTATTAGAAGAATAATATGTAGTTTGAGAAGCTTATGAATAAAGCATTCCTAACGATTCATTTGGATATATTGGATGAATGATATGTAACTTAGATATTTGAGAAGTAAAAATTTATTAAGAAACACTCACTGGATTGCTGCCTCTGAAGATGACACTTTTGACGGTGCATCAACTCTTTCTGTGCTCGCCGATCTTCTTCAGCCAGAGATTTCTCTCGTTACACTGTTTGCACTCAAGTTGTAGACAATCTTGTTGTACTCAGGTTTCAGTTCTATCAAGTC
>NW_024090896.1:0-23970 GCF_014356525.2 Nilaparvata lugens
TCCCGTGGTTGGAGACGGGGTTACTGATCTCGGCGCCCCCCAAACAACTGGCAAGTACGGGCTTCGATACCCTTCGGATATTGATTACTTTTTTAATAGTGAGTGCTACGGTGAAAAAAAATGATTCTAAATAAACTTTGGATTAGTGATTCGAGGGCAACAGTTTACTACCTTAGAAAACTTCGATTCTAAATAAACTTTGGATTAGTAATTGAATCGAGATCGACAGTTTACTGCCTTAGAAAACTTTGATTCTAAATAAACTTTGGATTAGTGATTCGAGGGCAACAGTTTACTACCTTAGAAAACTTCGATTTCAAATAAACTCTGGATTAGTGATTCGAGAGCAGCAGCTTACTACCGTTGAAAACCTTGTTACTAAATAAACTTTGGATTAGTGATTGAATCGAGGTCGACAGTTTACTACCTTAAAAGAAAGATACTTTAAGAAATATTGAGTTTTTTATCAGTGATTACAGAACCACAAAACATTCATATTAGTGAAGGATTGATACAAATATTGAACTTAATTCGTAAGGGTTTGACATTGGAAGATTGGAATATTGCAGAATGAATATGGTTGGATTGATTTGATATGGTTTAACGTCGTTCAAGTTATTACTTCAGAAGAAAGCTACTTTAGAATGGAAGATTGTGTTTTCAAAAAGTGTGTGTTGCTATGAAAAGTTAAGACAAAAATAAGGAAAGCGGTGTTGTTGGTGTAAGAATGTAAGAATAGCAATCTCAATAGAAATTTGAAAAGTGATTGATGCTAGAAATATTAATGATGAGGGTAAGGCTATAGAACCACAAAACATTCATATTAGTGAAGGATTGATACAAATATTGAACTTAATTCGTGAGGGTTTGGCATTGGAAGATTGGAATATTGCAGAATAGATATGGTTGGATTGATTATTACATGGTTTAACGTCGTTCAAGTTATTACTTCAGAAGAAAGCTACTTTAGAATCTAGGTATTGAAATTGAATGAAAAAGCAATAATTATTAAATTGGCTGTAGAAACAGTGATATAAGAATTGAACTAAATTCTGAGGGGTGTTTCAAATACAAGAATTTGTTAGAAAGTGTGAATATTGATTTCGATTTGAAAAGGATTTATTAGTGATTGACATTGGAAGATTGGATTAATACAAAATAATAATATTATGGACTATAATATTCAATAAATATTGAACTATATTCTGAGGGGTTTCAAATACAAAAAATTGTAGAAATATATTAGCAAGTGTGAATATTGATTTCGATTTGAAAAGGATTATTAGTGATTGGATTAATACAAAATAGCTATTATGGACTGATTGATAGACTTGCTGGCAAGCCGTATAATTATGTGACATTTTATTAGTAAAATTGATACTGAAAGATTGGAATATTGATCGAAAATGACGATTCAGTGTTTGATAAAGGAACTTTTTGGAAGGATATAATAAATATAATTTACTAATGTGGTGGGAAGAGAAAATGTTGAAAAATATAGGTCTACAAGAACGAGTAAAGCTTAATATGTGACTGGAGACTGCAGGTCTGTCTATAGTAAAAGAAGGTCGATTATTATCATATTTTCTGTGAAGAAACTGAGCACCTTTAGAAAATAACTGTGGTGATTTTGTCAGAAGTGAGTAACCAAAACTGGAATTGAAGCCAATACTGACGTAATGTGTTGTTATGGATTACTTCAGCAGCTTCTATTGTAGATAGATAAAATCAAATTTATATTTATTATGTAAACTGAAAACCCAATAAAAATCTGAAAAATTATAAATGAAAAAAAAATCTCACCAAATGTTTGGATCTGTCAAAATGTATAAGATTTCAACATCAGATGAAATTGAAGAAAATACAGTACGAAAAGAATTTGTTCCAGTGATGAAACAAAAAGTTATTTTAATATGTATGTCATACATATTAATTTATTATTTATATTTTATCCTCAGAGTTATTTATTATGTGAAGAAATGCGCATTACCTGGATTTATTTATGTTTTGGAAATTTATGATTCATGATGATATTGAGAACTCCAATGTATTATAGTTAGAAGAAGTCTTTTATGGAAGTACCTAATAAGAAATGCAATATTCTAGTGAAATATGAATACATCTAAAATTGAAGAAGACATATTAGTATACTGGGACCCAGTATATCCATAAACTGAAGTATTGAAGAAGAAAATAATTTTGTAGATTTATGAAGAAGATAGTAGTGAGAGATGAAAATATATTAATAGGATAATAGAAGATGAATCAATTATAGACATGAGTTCACAAGTATTTATAGATTCTTTAGAAACAAATAATAGTTATGACGGTGAATGAGTGCTTCTATTAATATTGTTTGAAGTGGATGAAGAAGTTGTGTGCTGTCTAGGCTTGAATTTAGTGTAGGAAATTTTTAGTAAATTCAACAACGGAAGAACATTCGACAGTGACAAAAATTGGAATATTTATGTAAATTCTGCAATTGAAGGACATTACTTTGTTATCGTTCTACGTACAACAGTGACCAAAACGGACTTAAACTTTCATTAACTTGATCTTTTAGGGTACCATCTACGTTTTACGCTAAACCACGTTTACTTGTAGATATTGTTGCGTTTATTATAATGTGTTTCATTCGGGGTTTAAACGAACAGCTGACATTTTTCCGTTCAAACCGAGTATCTGCATCGAGGATTAACTTGAACTTTAAACATGCATTCGAATAAATCTGCGAGTGCTGAAAAACTAAATAATCTACAAAATCATAAGTGGGAACAAATTTATAGAAACGAAATCTGTTGAAATCTTTACGCCGTCGTGGGTTATTTGAGAAATCAAAATGAACTTATTTGTGGAAGAGTTAGGACTGTGCTACTAGAAAATTGGCAAATTTTGAAAAACTTATTAAAGAAAATATTAGTGAAGAACTTTTCAATGTGCCAACGCTCTCTTATTACGGTTTTCTTGGATGTATCGATATCGATAAATATATCGTTTCGATATTGACGATTAGGAGGATGCCAAGTATTGAAGATTGGTTAAGTTGATGAATAGTGAAGTTGGAGAGATATTGAGAATAGGAGATTTAAGAATATTTATGAGAGATAATTGAAAAACGTTGAAAAGAGCTAATTGATGATGTTGGATTGAAGAGGAAAATTGAAGGCAGCCACGTGGAAAATACTGAAGAGGGACAATTGAAGAAAACATCGAAGATAGCCAATTGAAGAGAACTATAGTTAGCGATTTGAAGATGCCAGATTGAAGATGCCAGATTGAAGAAAATTGAAGACAGCCATTTGAAAAATATTGAAGACAGCCTTTTGAAGATGGCCATTTGACGAATTTTGAAGACATCCATTTGAAGAATTTTGGAAACAGCCATTTGACGAATTTTGAAGACAGCCATTTGCAAATTTTGAAGACAGCCATTTGACGAATTTTGAAGACAGATAATTAACGAATTTTGAAGGCAGCCATTTGACGAATTTAGAAGACAAACATTTGAAGAATTTTGGAAACAGCCATTTGAAGAACTTTGAAGATGACACATTGAAGAATTGTGAAGATGTCAAATTGAAGAACATTGAAGGGTTTCAAAACAACCAAACAATTGAAGATATTGAAGCAGTCCGTTGAAGAGACGTGAAGAAGACAAGCTGATGGTCTGCAGCCGAATTCCTGTAGCAGACGTAGAGAAGGTCGCTTTTTCATTATTATTCACTGCCTGATTTCTAATTCACTGCTTTTTTCGCACTACAATTTTTCTTCTGATGGTTCAATATTGTCATTATTACTGCACTTTTTTATTTATTAATCATTCAGAATTACACAACTTACAGAAAAGTAGCACAGGCTTATAAGCCCAAAACGGTTCCAATTCTAATTTATAGAACAGTCCAAATGTAGCTAGATTATTTGTCACTTCAACATTCTTCAGTTACACACTCAATTATTAGTTATAATTATAGTAATCTAGTTACTAATAATTAGTATATCTAATTATAGTAATCTAGTTCTTCATTTATTTACAGTGATATTTTGTTTTTGTTCCACTAAGGTCTCATCAGACACAGTAAAAATAGTTGCGTTCCGGAACCTTCATTTTTAAAAATCAACACAACTCCTATTAATCATGAGCTATCACCGGCGGGAAAAACTGAAATACACAAGAATTTTCGGAGCTTGATTTAGGGGACACCACCCCAATTGTCAAATTGTATAATAAATATTTTAAATAATTCGAAATACGCTTCAAATCTAATGGAAATTATTTAAGAGACTAGATACTTGATTTAAGTAGTTAGGCCCGCTATCTTTAACACTTATTAAATCAAATGGACAATTAAATCTAAAGGGTTTAATGGTTGATTACATTTAATAAGGGTGTAGAAACCGGGCCTTAACGTGATTTTTATTTGGATGAAATAGTTCGTTGAGCTCATGCCACATCATAACAAACTGCTAGACTCAGTTTGTTATCTATTTATTAATGTATTAATATATTCATTTATAACATACAAATATCGTATAATATAAAATATTTATTCAACACAGCATTATCACAAGAAAGAAGTTTAATATCATCCTAAAAACATAAAATGAATACAAAGAAAGCAGGTACTTTACACAAAATATTTCTTTAAAATACTGCAGATAATAGAGAGAGTATAACAGGCTTAGTCTGAAATTGTCCATATTTCGAATTTTGTTAAATAACATTTTCTAACAACTGTGTTACGTTTCATAATTATACGATTTTGACGCACAAATTAGACGGTCAGACCTCAGCTTCTGCCGTCTGAATTCCAAAAGTTGGCTTGATCTGAAGTTTCTGTGAAAAATAATGATCACAGTGACGTTACGCTTGCGTTGTGAATCTTCTGCGGTCTGAAGCATCCCATCTGAAACAACGTTGAACAAAAAATCTGTAACATTACGTAACGATGGCGGTCTTAAATACCTAAAGCTGTAGGTCCACTCATTTCTCATAGTCATCAGCTTCATAACCCACGCACAAGCCTAGAGCTCATGTGGGCCTCATCCTCAGTAAAAAAATCAGCTTCAATCATCAAGCTTTATATTCACGATTCTTTAACGTTTGATAATTTCCCTTATTCTATTTAATTTTGACCAATTTTCACACTTGAAGTTATTTTCAATGGATTGAGATTTGAATTATTTCATTTCTCCGTATTTTTTCTTGGAGTCAGTTACCTATGATAGTCCATGATTTAATGTATGCTGAAATTGTATTTGATTTTTAATTTATTTATCGAATCACAAACATCGCAATAATGTAATAAAGAACAGGCGATAGTCGAAAAACTTCTTCTGTTCCTCAATCTTGTCTAATAAATTGTCCAAAGTAGAGTTATGCTCAGCGTCACATCGACAATACACATTTCAGAAATAAATTGCTATCATAAACTATATAATTCTCCAGTTATGAATTTCGATAGTAGGTTAATAAATAGAACAACTGTACGAATTGTTGGTAATTCCAAACATCTAAATTTATTAGAATAGGATGATAAATGTATAAATCAAGATTTAAACCAATCAATTTATATACTAGTACTAAATACAGTTTTATCCCTAAAGATTTCAACTAATACCATTCATTATATAATATATTTATTTATTTGTTCATAATCACTTATCATAAAAGTAATATTGGAAATGGAAAAATAGGTGAACCCTTTAATACTCTTCTCCCAAATTTAGATTAATATCAGTTCGAAATATTAAATATATGGTTGAGGGGAAATAAGTCATTATCTAGAGAACGTTGAACGTTCAAAACATACGATTCTAGTAAATAGAGTGGCTCTGTCATAAGGTGAAATAATTTGCTTCAAATTTAATTATTAGTGGTGGAATTCACCTAAAGCTGTAGGTCCACTCATCTTCACATTTCCCATCACCCCTGCAAAAGTCTGGAACTTATGTGGGCATCACCCTCATCAAAATAAAAACTGCATCAAATTTCCGCCTTCTAATCTAATTTAAATCAAATCTATACATTTTCATCCTCTACTCTTAGAATTCATATCAATTTCAACCCACAAATTCGTCTGCACCTAATTATTTTAAAAATTAGTTACTCCTAGAAAATCATCCAAATTATATATTCATTCAAAAATCAACTCTTGATATATTGAACCATTCAGAATAAAATTGTAGTTCTTCAGTGTGCTTCATTCTGACATTTTAATTCTCAACTAATAATATTTCATTCATAGGTATTCAACTGAGAGAGATGGCAGGCCTAATCTTATGTGAATCTTCTTAAATCTATGAATATTTATTTCAGATTTTGCGGTAGGATTCCTCTTCGTAATATTGTTCTTCAGTGTATCCGTTTCTACTTCTCTTCATAACTCTACAAATTTTATTCCAGAAATTAATTACGTTGATATTTTTGTTAATCTTTGAACTTTTATTTCAGAAAATCATTTATCTTTATAATTCTACAAACATTTTTATTGCAGAATATCCCTTACTATCGAGATTCCATATTGAGTACTTGGCTGAGCTTCGCAGGATTTATAACTTTTCAGACAACTATTCCTCACAATAGAGATTCGAAGTCAATGGATTTGACAGGAAACGTACATACTCTTTTTAAGAAAACTTGAAACTTTCACAACACTGTTATTCACTGATAAATAATATTCTAGTATTTCTTTCAGTTACAACAAATTCATCTTGATTGCATTATCTGTTTTCTAATAAATTTTATTTCCAGCATTTTACCTCCTTCTGGCGACTCGCACACACAAACCTTGATTCGCACACATCAGTGACAGTGAAAATATATTTCCCATAAGTTCTAATGGTATTATTCATACTGACTCTGGTGGTAATAGTTCAATATTCACTCGTGTGAATTAGATTTTAAATGTTATGTGAAAATCCAGCTTAAATGAAGTTTCGAAAGTGATAAATTAATTTAATTATTAGCTTACAGGGTGCTTAACTTTAATTCAGTCAAATTTTATTCCAGATCCTGTGAGTTCGTCGAATTTTATCAGCTGTGAATATAGTTTGTGGGTATGACATCAACTTGGAAAGCAATACTATTTACTTGAATCCTTGTGTAATTGTTATAATATTTGTTGCATTTCAGTTTTATGAGGAGGAAAGGAGTTGGTGATTCAGATTGTTTGTCCTCAAGTCGCTGAAGTTTTCATTTGAATTTGAATCATGCATCACAGTCTGAAATGAGAATAATTTAAATTTGCCTTATTTGTTTGTTCTCAATAAATCTGCATGTTTAGGATACTTGTATACAATTCATATTAACGGAATTATTCTTTGTATTGTGTACTTGTGTAATGAATCTAGCTTGTGTTATTAATCTCTTTGATCTGTTCTACTGTAATATTTATTGCAACACGAGAAACCCAACAAGTCTCAATATTATTCATACTACAATCATTAACTTCCCTATGATTTTCCTAAATTTATTAGAAACACGATGTTGTTTTCTGTTTACATCCCACCAATTCTCTATTTATCTTTTAATTTTACATTAATTGTTTGCTTAGTCTTTCAAATTGTTCCAGTTTATGAAAATTACAATACTGGTCATCTTTCCACTATTTCAAATTCCATACAGGACTCACTTTAGAGGAATAGCCCATTGTTCCCTGCTAAACAGTGTAAACTCACTTTGGAGTCATATTGTTTTCTGCTTAAACAGCATAACATTAATTTTTAGGATGATGCCCTTATTTCAACAGGTCTTGCATTTTAATTGGACCCGATTTTTGTTTTATTTTCAGAAAAATGTTTCAATTACAATATTGTATCATCAATCTTGATTTAGATGCTATTAATTTTTTTCAGTACTATTCTCTCAAGCGAAAGAAGACACATGCGTACCATTTATTGTTGAATATTGATATATTATTTACTTTCAGCTTTTTTGACTTGTCAGTGTATTAATTTTGTAATCTTCTTTGCAGATTTGAAACTTTCTGTTCAATAATAACTTTCAACTAATGTAATTATTGTAAAATCCATTTGTAGTAATAAATTTGTGTTTCATATCATAATTTTTTGTTATTCGAACCATTACCAAATCATACCAATTACTATAAGTTAAGTCTTTGATATTTTGGATAAATCACTATAGATATTTTTTATCCTTGTTCTGGATGGTATTTTTCTACTACGGTGGGCTACCTATTGGACTAGTTTGGAAATTCTCCCACGTATAAAATGAATTGATTTTGATTATTCAACTCTATTACGGTATCGTAGCAGTAATGAAGAAGAATCAGATAATTCTGCAAAGCCATATCAGGGCACCGAGCTTCGCTCGTAATTTTTATTTATTGATAAACAGAACACAATTCTCTAAAGGTGCGTACAGATACAGGTGCCCGCGAACATGAGCAATTCACTTTTAATCAGCTGACTGTGTCTGTATTTTTACAGAAAAGGTAAGATACATATTATATATAAAACGCTTGGCATCAGCTGATTAAAAGTGAATTGCTCATGTTCGCGGCGCTTATATCTGTACGCACCTTAAAATGATCGTGTCTATATTTTACAGCTGGCTATACGTCAGCTTATGAATTTCGGGGATGCGATTTTCCACAGAATCACTCACTCACTTTTTACTATCCACAGACGACGAAGTCTCAGCTGTTTCAGCCAAGGATGAATTATCCTTTCAATGACGTTCAGCGAGTTTTTCCAAGGATGAGACCTAGTGCAATAGAATTTTTATATCATAAACCTACTATGTTCCAAATTTCGTGAAAATCGTTAGAGCCGTTTTCGAGATCCGTTGAACATAAATATCCAGATTTATAAATACAGAAATTGCTCGCTCATTATAATAGGGTGTATCCATGTAATCCATGTATGTATTCTATGTGCATATACCATCCATAACAATAACTACAAAATTCACTAGATTTTTCAAAGGTAATGAAAACTTAATTTCATTCTATTGAGAATATTTTTATATCCAAAGAAGACTAGTCTATTTAATATACTAGATACTCGAGTATAATCAAATAATGAAGGTATCGTTTAAGTATTTTGATAGGTTCACCTACACAAAATTTTGAATGTAAAGAATATCACTATTGTCAATACACAATTAGTTTGGACTTGAGGGGGTAAGCTGAGAAATGTAGGGATACAGCGGCGGCGATGTTGCTGTGCCAAAGCGGCCAGCGTTCTCTAATCTCTAGTGAGTGCTCATGATACGCATACGAAGTTTCCTCTCTGAAAGGGAAATCTCAAATTGGCAACTTCACTTCTTTCTATGAATATTATTTATCTCTGTAATTGGCTGACCTCCCTCCATTCTATTGCTCCGCATATCCCTCCAAGTCCAGCTAATTTTGTATGGACTATAGTACCCAGAAATAAAAAAATATAAAATAAGGGTGCCAGTCCGCTAGTCATTCTCTGTATTTGAACTTTCAAGTAGCCATGGCCATCTACAGGGTAACTATAAGGGAAATAATGGACATTAAGTAGCTCTATCAATACACTTGAACAATACTCACTATATTGAGGTCTACGTTATAATGGCAAAGTTTGATTAGCAATGGTATTGCTATTTTTGTCTATCATCCATCGAAGCGAATATGGCTATCTCTTTATTGTGTGCCAGATCGTATTTTAACAATGTAAACGTCATAATTAATTGACAAAATATTTTTTATGAAATCGAAAAATATAATTTCTTGTTCAGTAAAATATTATTGATTATTTTCAACAAGAATAAACAGTTAATATCACATCAATAAACCTGTATCAGCTACAGTCTATATAATGCATTGACAGGACGGGATCGGCATCGTTGTTCTCCTATCTTTTTCCATTGCCATTATAACGCGGACTTCTCTAAAGGCAAAATGTAATGCTCATCAAAGAAACAGCGCATGATTCTCGTTTTCTTGATGTAATTTCCTCGAGAGAGAAAGTCGTTTTAGGGCGCAAGTGCTGCCTCCTGGATCTTTAAGAAAGCTTTCTAGATTTCTTCGTTGTTCAGTTGAAGCAGTTCACATTGAGATTCCGATTGTCAGTTGCTGCTTGCTTGTTGAGTTGTTTAGATTCTCTTGTGATTTTAATTAATAATTTAAGTGTGAATTGAACTATACAATTTGAAGCTAAACCTACTATCAGTCTAGCAGCTAATTATTGAAGCACCGTAAGTAATTGAAATAATATTTAAGTTTTGTTTACCATAACCTAAATCAATGTTTTGTAAATTGATATATTGACAATTACTAATATTCTGCTTGTAAAATATATTGCTATTCCAGCATAGAATAAATTCAATCAGATCTATTTGATCTTCATAATTTAGATTTAGAGCCGAGACCCGTGACCTTGATGCAGTTATTTAGACTTGGCAAACAAGTTAGGCTAGTCAGTCTCTTTTTGTTTTATGTTATACTTGCAGATAATCCGTGCTCAGCATGGGTTTTATTGGTAACTTGACCTACTAAAATCTTGAAGAATTGAAAATATTAAAATAGGCCTATAACCATTCTCGGTTAATTGAGAAACTTTATGCAAAATTTCAAGTTAATCAGTTCAGACTTTATGATGCCGTCATTCGTGAATTTCTTATCCTATAAGTTTATAGGCTAAATTTTCTCTTTTTAGGTCTATATTATAGATTATTATCTACACTCTGCATATTATTGAATTGTTAAATTCGCATTATTCGCCAACATAATAGTCTGTCTAATATGTCCAAGAAGCGTTAGTTCTGCAGACTATTTGCCGTTTATGCGACATTCATTTCTTAGCTTATTATAATGGGGCAGTTCACTCATTGAGACTCTCTGGATGTAGGTGCGTACAGATGGTACAGATATACGCCCCGCGAACATGAGCAATTCACTTTTAATCAGCTGACTATATGTATTTTTACAGAATCGGTAAGTTACAGATATAATAAGCTTGGCATCAGCTGATTAAAAGTGAATTGCTCATGTTCGCGGCGCATATATCTGTACGCACCTTAACATGTTTCACTTTTTAATAGTGATTAATATTCTAATTCTAACTGGGCATAATTATTATGTGTTAAATTTTGGGGTGAGTCTTGAACCCAAAACCTCTTTCTTCTCCATTGCCTCTTTCATTCACCTTCAATCTTTAAATTTGACCATTTCGTGTTGAAACCAGTCGACTTGTTGAATTTTGTCGGATAAAAGGATGAATTTAGTCGTTGTTTAGTGATTTTTGTTGATCAATTACAGTATTATTTACAATTATTCTTGTGCTAAAAATTTTTGAGTATTGAAGTGTAGTTGGGAGCTCTATATTATTAGAAACAGCGACTGAACGTTTGAAAGAACTCATTGTTTAAGGTAAGATTTTTTTGTAACATTTGTTTCCCATTGCAATTTCTGCCATTTCATCTTCCTCCATGTACTTGCTGTTATTTTCTTAGTTTAAAATATAGTATGATTTCTTCAGTTATAAGCCGTAACTAAACTCAAATATATCTCACTCTTATAAAAAACCTTTACCCTTAATATTTGACATTAAATTCCTCTAATAAACAAAATGCATTTTCTCATAAGTCTCACTACATCTATCGCCTTTTTCAGTCTTAGGTCTTGAGTTTATTTTCTCATAATTTGTAATTTAAAAAATGATAGCATGGAGGCATCCATATTTGATTTTTGATCCCAGTTGTCCTATCTTTTTGATAACGAGGGCTACGTGACTTCTGTCGTGTCAGTAGTGGTTGTGGTGGGGGTTACAACTTGAGTTGTTTTTCGTATTGAATTGAATATTTCCCCTGATATTAACCAATTTCATTTGTTTGTATACTGTGTTGTGGGGTTTAAAGATTTTCTAGCTATAATTTATGGTTTAATTGAAATGATTTCTGTAATTGGGTTTTTGAATAGTTTTGCATTGATAGGCCCGGGCCCGGTTGCACAAGAGCACGGTAACCAATGAGAGAAGGCGATTTCTCTGTTATTGAAAAGACGGCTTCTGTGATTGGTTCTCCTGAAATAGATAGTTTTGAACCCAAAATCTTTCTCCTTCATTATTCGACATGTCAGCTGCTGGTTTGTGTTGAAGCTGGTCTTTTGTGGTAACTTGTGCTCATTTTAGTCGAATTCAACAATAAAATTCTCAATTCAGTGCTAGAATATGATGAAGTGTGGTTTGATTCTAAAGTTTATCGGTTGTAAAATGTGATTTGTAACAATTGTGCTCATAATAAGTTCATGGTATTTGGAACTGACTTCATACGAACACAGCAAAGCAGAATACATTTTGATATCAGACAAGGTGAGATCGGATTATACTAGAATATTATTTTTCACTTTTTATCTATCAGTTCATTCTGTAATTCAAATTTAAATCATCCAAATATCCATAATAAATTGAAGGTTAATTTTCAGAGTTACTATTTAAATATTACAGTTTTTTGCTTGCCATTACATTATGGGCCTATAAGAAGATTTCGTTATAATATAGAGTTTATTTCTTTTCTCGTTAATTATTAATCTTTCATGATTAACTACTGTGAGATGTATTCAATTAGTTGAACATATATAAACTTTTATTTGAATAGGCCTACTATTGAATTGATGGCTTTCTTATTTCTTTCCAATTCATAATTTTGTTACTTGGATAGATGGTTAGATTTGCTGGGAGGGTTATTTCTGGAATATCTTTTGATAATTAATATGTTCTGATGATTCTATAAAAATGATTCCATGTAACCGCATTGTAATTATTGTCTGAATAGATAAATATTATTAAATTGACGCGCTTCAAAGAAAATAGGAAGAATTTAATTATTAGTGATTACTGATAACTAATTTTCAAATGAAATTATGAAAATGAATGATAACAATACAATGAAAAGAGATTTTATATTTATATTTTCTGGTTCATTCATATAGGGTAGATGTAGTAAATGTATAGTTTAATATTATAGTGTCACACATACTCACCTAGATTTTTAAGATTAGATAAGTGATTTCAGAATGCTGCAAACTTGAAGGGAAAAGGCTCGTTGATCTCATCCTTATTTGCATTAGATCATTTCGATTATGAACTGAATTGATGTAATCAGATATTCGGTCTAATCGAGTTGCCTACTGCAAATTAGTGATGAGTCGACTCAGGACAAATCCTTTTGCTAGCCTTCTGTCATTGCTTTTTGAAATTAATTAGTTTTAGAAGTAGAATCATGGGTAAATTAGTTTGATTTTTCATTTTGATTTATAATTATTTTATTATTCAATATTATGATTGTGAACTGATTGATTTGATTGCGACCCGGCCTTGGGAGGCACAATTCCTTAGGGTGGCCACTAACGACAGGACAGTGTGTTGAACATGTGTGCACATACATGCTCGTCATACATGTTTTGTCATCAGCGAAAGACTTAGAACAAAATATTTAGTGGTTGGGTTTTGTATTTTCGATTTTTAATTGTTCACTTTTTATTCGCTGCCCAATTTGACGTTAAATTATACTTGGATCATTATCATTATATATGATTAGTTGCAGAAAGCCACACGAATTAGTTTAGTGCTAAAGTGTTCAAATGGAAGTGCAAAAGCAGAATATTGTATCCTTTTATGCTAAAAATAATCTTCAATTTAATCCTTGACCAATATAGAAGGCTTAACGATGGGTTTTACCTTCTCAAACAATATTCTTATCAATTTGATAAGGTCTTCCAGCTCTTGATCAAACGATTGATGATGCGCTTGGCTGTATGTTGAACATATTGAATATTATTAATTTTATACTGATCCAATAAAATCCTTATTCCTTAATGGGATAAATTTCTTTACCGTGTCAATGCTTCGGTGTAGGTCCTATTTAGTATTAATGTGCTCTGACTTTTTGAATGTGTGCATTCAACTGTCATTTTACAAGTACTCTGTACTTCCGTTGGAAGGTTGACAACTTTTTAGCCTGTCCCAATTAACTCACATTTATGTTGTTTTGGTCTCCGATTCTAATGATTTATTTATGCATTATCTATGCACATAGTGGAGCAGCGGTGGTAGATGGTAGCGGAGAATGTAGCTGAGAGTGTTTAGAAGTAATGCATGTATTCAGATGTGTGGAGCAGCCAAGTTAGAGTTGAGGACAGGCACTTGGATACATGCATTATTATCTATTATCAACACTCTCAGCTACCTTCTCCGCTACCCTCTACCTTCGCCCGCCGCTCCACTATGTTTTGACCCAGCGCGACCACGGAGCCAGCCGCTTCTCCTAATTCCTATGTATACTACTAATAATACTTGCCCTTTTACATAATATGTTTGTATCACATACAATTATGTGTATGTTAACTGTAATACATTTAAAAGTGTTTTGTACTGCCGTTGGACAGGTGTCCACTTGTTGCCCCCTCACTATAGTCAAGTCCACGTTATAATGGTAGTGAAGAAAGATAGGAGAACAGCGTTACCGATTCCCTGCCTTGCCACTGCCTTCTATAGAGTATAGCTGATACCGGTATATCTGATGTAATATCATCTGTTCATTCTTGTTTAAGATATTTAATCAATGATATTTTATTCGTAAAAACAAAACATATTTTTCAATAATTAAATATTTTGTTATAATTGAGATAAAATATTCTGTCAACTAATTATATTTCTATATAGTTAGAAAATGATCTGGTAACGTTGCAGAGGTAGAAAAGGTTAGCGCTATCTGCTGTGTCGAATGATAAACAAGGATAGAGCAACACAAATGTTAATCAACACCAATTTTAATCAAATACAGCCATTATAACGTGGACCTCACTATACCAGTTGAGTTGTGCTTTGAGTCTCGTATTACATTCAACCACCAGTGGGTCACCAGACAGCAACCATTGGCGGCCGAGTGGGACACCAGTGAGACACCAGCCGGGTCACCAAAATCTGGTCACTCTATAGTGAGGTCCACTTTATAATGGCAGTATTTGATTAAAATTGGTGTTGCTCTATCCTTGTCTATCATTCGACACAGCAGATAGCGCTAACCTTTTCTACCTCTGCAACGTTGTCAGATCATTTTCTAACAATGTAGAAACATAATTAATTGACAGAATATTCAATCTCAATTATAAAAATATATTATTCAACTATTGAAAAATATGTTTTGTTTTCGACGAATGAAATATAATTGATTTTTTAAGAGGAATGAGCGGTTAATATTACAACAGATATACCGGTATCATCTATCCTCTATAGAAGGCAGTGATCAGGCAGAAAATCGTCAAAACTATGCTCCTATCTTTCATTGCTAACATTATAACGTGGAACTCACAATAGGCCTCACTGATTGTTTCCGTTTTTCAAGTTATAATCTTTTGATAACGAATAATCTATTTTAAATGTGACTGTCAATTTTCCAGCATTTCAATGCCTTTATTATTTTCTTTAGGGATGAACTGGATGAACTCTTCTAGATAGCTGGGGCTGGAGATACATGACAACATTTCTCAGTGCAATGCATCGATGCTGATATGAGCTGGAGGACATCCTCATGTGACTTGAGTCATCGACCAGAGCCTTCAAGTGTGGCTGTTGACAGCTGGTGAGTGTTGTAACATACCTCTCTATCTTCACATTGTATTCTGTTCTTCTATTGAGCTTTGAATATTTATTGCAGGCTTATAATAGGCCTTGCAGTCTATTACAAAATTGGATCACATACAATGCTCTTGTGCTTATAAATTGTTGAATGTGATGTGGAGCTAAGTGATGTTGATGAAACACTACCGAAAAACTTGTGATTTGAACAGTAGCTTCATTCTATGAAGTACTGCAAATCTTACATTTATCATGCCGCTTCCACACTATTGACAAGTGCCTACGAATGACGACGATCGCGAGAGTGTGGATGGCTACTATGCCACCGCTCGCCTTCAATCCCACCATATATATGTATACAGCGAGCCGCTTGACACTTGACAAGCGACTTGACGAGAGTGTGGTGCCGGCATGACGAATGCAATGCTGCAGAATTGAAGGCTTTTTTTGTGTTGTTGTGGAGCTGCCAGCTGAGTTAGCTGTTGGCTGCCACATATTTTCTTTCATTCTATTGAATTTATAATTTCCAATGCAATAGACGCCGTTGAGCCAAGGAGAGCTTGTTCGCTATCGACAATTCAATGATTTCTTAAAATATTATTTTACCTCATTTATCAATTGAAAATATTCAGTGACTTGCTACATCTCGTAAAAAAACTATAATCGTTGAATTATTTTATAATATTAAATGAGTTTTTCTTCTTACCCATACCCATTCCTCTATTTATGCTTATGTAGAATTGTGTTAGAAACTGAGCCGATATTTCATTTATTACATAGCCTCTTGTGCAGTAATAAATTAGTGAATTGACGCTCTGATAATCTTAAATAATGTTCAATGTCTGTTTGTGTCTATTATTGTGGTTGATAACTTTATTTTATTTCTAAATAAGGTGAATAAATGTAATTTATAGACATCTATTTGTCTTGCCTCAAAATACTTGAAATTGACACAATCACTTGGAAACTATCCTGTATTGTTTTAATTAATTATCTAGTAAACAACGCTGATCATGGATTGAGAATGTTGTAACAACTGATACTAGTATTTCGCTACTGTAATTCAACAAACGAGTGGTTATGACACTTCATTTTTTTTTATTCAATAAATTACATATGAAATTAATATATCATAGCTGTGATTTTGTTTTCAAGTTCAGTTATTTGCATTTGAATCACTTCTCTATGGTTTGCAATCCACCTCAAACCATCATATTACTTGAATCTATTGAAAACATTGCAGTCATTGACCTACCTTCAAAATTACTTCACTTTTTGTCACATCCACATTTATTAGACTTGTATCAACACATCTTCAGCTGTAGTTGTTTTTTGACACGAAATTACAGTCCTGTATATAAGTTTAATAAAAGTGGATGTGACAAAAATAAAACTGTGTTTTTAGGAATTGAGGAAAAAATCCACAATATCAACTCTCATTCAAAAAATTTTATCAAAATTAATTATTCTCTTTGGTTCGCAACCTAGAACTTGACATTTTAGTTGCACAAGAGAAAAATTCGTTTGGGCTCACCCGTTAACAGTGAAAACTCAAAAATGTGTCAATGAATTTCCAAAAATATAAAGTTTCTATCTTTCATCAAATCATAATACTAGTTTAGAATCCACTTGGGATCGTATTGTCCCCGATGTCTCACAAAATAATTTCATGTTTAAAATAAGGAACCGGTTATAATGGCAGTATTTGTTTAACATTGGTGTTGCTATCCTTGCCTATCATTTGACAGATAGCGCTATCCTTTTCTAGTAACGTTGCCAGATCGTTTTTCAACAATGTAGAAATATAAT
The DNA here is from genome assembly GCF_014356525.2 of Nilaparvata lugens. Taxonomy (NCBI): domain Eukaryota; kingdom Metazoa; phylum Arthropoda; class Insecta; order Hemiptera; family Delphacidae; genus Nilaparvata; species Nilaparvata lugens. Next base: position 17,377 of record NW_024090896.1, read on the forward strand.
TAACAGAGTATTCAAACGTAATTATGAAAATTCATTATTAAATATAATTAAAATGACGAATGGAGTATGATGAAATATTTTTTTATAATAATGAACCATCAATATTATATTACATCAGATATATCGGTATCAGCTATCCTCTGTAGAAGGAAGTTGGAAGGCAGTTAATCGGCAACGCTTTTCTCCCTATCTTTTTCCACTGCCATTATAACGTGGACCTCACTAAAGGCTCGTATTACATTAGGCCACCAGTGGGTCGCTCCGGTTTAAGTGTCCGAGCGAGTCGCGGGGCATCAGTTGTTATTGCGCTCATTACAATTATTCTCATGTGATTTATTTTATTATTGTTTTATGAAAGCAGTTTCCGGGAGAAATCCTGTTTACATAAATGAATAATTACACTAGGGTCGCCAGCCGAGACACCAGATTTAGGCGGCCGGCTGGTGTCTCACTCGGGTCACCAATCCTGGTGTCTGAACTTGCTTTACATTCGGCCGCCAATGGTTGCTCTCTGGGGTCCCTCTGGTGCTTGGTGTAATATGAGCGTCACAGTTCCATGTGAAGTGATTTTGCTGGATCAATATTGTGTCAGATATTAGAAATGTTGTCTAAAAGCTGTATGAAATGTATTATGTGTTGATCAACGAGTGCTTTCATAGAAAGCATTGCTTCAGCTGAGAGTACTGTACAAGGTTTGTAATTGCTTCAGCTGAGAATGTACAGTACAAGGTTTATAATACTTTTATCTTTATAATATTTTGCATCTGCATAATTTATCATGAAGTTGTTGTATGTTGTGTCGAGTGAACCCCTACAGAGAAAAGCGCTGCTTTTTTCAAGATTCTAGTTTATTTGCTGTTCACCGCTGTTTTCAGTAGATATTGTATTTAGAACAGTATTGATATAGGTTTGTCTAAATTCCGAGAGCTATTGCCATAATTATTTGAATTTTATTTTGAATATTTGACCATAATAATATCATTTTTCATAATTAAAATAAACCTGTTCACCTGCACACAAAGTATCCAACTTGGCACAAGCCGCTTGTAAATTTACTGGCAGTTAAATTAACAGTTACAGGCCCGGTTGCACAACAGCCGGTTATATTTTAACCGTGATTACTTTCACGAGAACCATAGCCGTGAAAAGCCGTATTTTCAAAAACGCCTCGTGGATTTAATCACGGTTAAAATTTAACCGGCTGTTGTGCAATCGGCACCCAGTTCACAGTTTTATAGTCTTGGCGGTTGCACAAAAGCCGGTTAAATTTTAACCGTGATTTAATCCACGAGGACCAGTCAGAGAAGGTGTTTTTTTTTAAAGACGGCTTCCTTGAATGGTTCTCATGGAATTAAGCTCAATTAAAATTTAACCGGCTTTTGTGCAACCGGTACTCAGTATAACAGTTACAGAGTTACAGTGATTGTCAAAGTCTAGCAAAAATAATTGAAGATTTCAATTTTTTACATGCTAGTATAGCTTTAAATAAGAAAGTGAACATAAGCAAAAATGACATAAAATTGTAGTATTCTTCGATTAGTAACATACTTCATATACTAACTAACATTAGCGAAAATTATTTTCATTAGTTTGCATAATTTATTAAACGATTTAGGACATCTTGAATTTGTTCAGAGACCAGCCCAAAAGACTGCTTCATGATTGTTTCACAAATGATATTTCACCTCAGAAATAATCATTTGCCCCCGTAATAAACTGTAGATCAGAATAGGCCAGTAGTTCCCAATGTGGGAAAAGGGACCAACTATCCTCAACATGCCTTTTGGTTGATGGTATATTTTTGGTAATTAATTCAATTTTCAATAATAAAATAATTGTTTCAACTTGGGGAATGTTTTTAAAAATCCTAGCATAATTTGGGGGTCCGTATTCATATTAAAAACAGGCTCTCCAATAAGGGGAAGTAATTTTTAGGTAGTGGAATAATTTTTGTCGCAATTTGAATTTATAGGACAGACATTTTCGACATTTTGTAGTTTGATCATTTTTGACTTCAGTAGTAGAAGGAGAGAGCTTTGCTTGGCTTGCTACAACCTGCAACACGCCAGTCGACCGTTCTTCCTTGTCTGTTGAAATGCTAGTGCTTGTCTCTCGCTATCCTCTTAGTACTTTTCAAATAGTAATGCAATAATATTACTCAGTACATTATCAAGAATATGTTTATTAAGCGCTCCCTTGTATGTATTTCATTTTGGAGTATCGTTAATGTGGCTTTGAAATATAAAGGATTAATTTTGTTTCGGTGATATTCGCCTTTGAACCTGGTCTTCATGCAGGTATGAAATGTATTTATCAATCATAACTCATCCCTCATGTTATAAATTGTAATACATTAGCCAATTCTTGTTTATTGTAGAACGCTAGTCTATCGAATTCATTTCATTGTTCATCTAGTGTTGATGTAGGATTTTAGAATCACTTTACCCAGAAACCTCTACCTGGTTTCAAGATGTCCGCTGGCCTTGCTGGCATATTATTTCAGCTAATAAATATTCATTTTTCACTTTTATTGTCTTGAAATTTCTAGTAAAGCTCTTGGAAAGTGTTCAAAAACTCCTAAAATAATTAGAGGGATCTTATATCCATTAGATATAGGCTCTCCGATAAGGGAAAGTAATTTTGTGGTAGTGAAATTATTTTGAAGTTGATTTGTAGAATTATCAAATAGATTCAAGCCATCTTGAAATTTGGTTAGTTGTGGTTGAAGGTGACTGCCACAGAGCGTCGCCAGGCGTCGCGACTCGTCACGACCACGTGACCGCAATGCCGCTCTCTGATTGGCTGTCTTGACGATGTCTAGAGTGGAGTTTGCAACTTGTCTTGTTCAGGACGACACTTCTTCAAAGATAGGCTGAATGCTAGTTGTTCCCTTGCAAATGTCTTATTTATTCAGATAAATAATGTGTTCATTGTCACGGATATGTTGAATAAAGACCTTTTGTTATGTATTTTATTATGCGGTAGTAATAATATTTGCTGTATATATGAGTATTGTGTTAATGAAAAGTGATTCTTCCATGGGCTGAAATCAAGGTAGGAAATGAATTAATCCTCATCACTTAGGTCTATATTATTATTCAGGACTAGTGTTTTTATCGAAAAATATTATTTCAAATTTATTGCATTGTAATCAATGGGGTCTCGGTTGGAGGGTAGTTCTGGTTATGAAATTATTCATAATTCTATTAAAACAAATCTCAATTCAGAGTTACGCCATATTGAAATTTGGTTTGGTTGAAGGAAGGTTAAAGAAGGTCATAGAATGTTTTGATAGAAGCAGTTCTCTGATTGGCTGCGACAAGCCAATAGGGCAAGAGCTTACTGCAAGCTAGCTTTCTCTTGATTCAAGCAGTTCTTTCTCTTGACACTATCAACTGGTCTGGTCGGACTGGTTCTCACATTGCTAATCGTAGTCTTATTTATTTTTATCAAGTTTTATGGTAATTATTTATTGTATTATCGCGAATAAGTTTACTAACTGTGTTACAGAATGATGTGTTTAATTTAGGGGTTGTGTTTTTGTTAGCCGTGTAGTCAAATTGCAAGTAAAGTTTTGTGTTATTAGTGAAACATGATCTCACCAGTACCGTTCATGGATAGAGGTATAGATAGTTATCAATTTATTATTATTACTTAACGTCTTGTACTATGTACTTTTTTACTTTTTCATTAGCTGAAGTCGTTAAATAATAGACTTACTTGATTCCATTTGATTTTTCAATTTCCTTACATTTATTCTACAATAGTATTTGAGCTAGGAAGGGGTTTTAATTTAATTTTTATTTTTGCGGATAATTTACGATACAATTCAAAATATTCATTTATTATTATTGAGTTTTTATATTAAAAAATTAAAATAGAAACGTTTATTGCAATTTGTTGGTTATGTTTATGTTTTTGAGGTTAGTTTTCTTGAAATCTAGACAGCTTGATTATGCCAGTGCTTTCATAATATCTTCAGTCAGCTGACTCGGTAGCTTCATGGGTCATTACATTCACGGTAGAATAGAAGAAGAATAAATAAATATAAATTTAATAGAGTTAATAAATTCATTTTTTAATAAATAAGATATTTATTATCTAAATACCGTGATTTCATCCAAGTTTTCATTGGCGAGCTCAAGAACAGTAGGCACTCTATCTAACCACCTGTTGCTTGTCTATGTTCAGTGATCCTCACCTCGTCCTCTCCGTTTGTGTTTTTCTGTGTGTAAGAAGGGTTAGAATTTTGAAAAAATTAATTAAGCCTACTATTCATATATTTTTCTGAATATAAATTCAACTTTAAATCTTTATTTTTATTAATTCAAATAAACTTGGAACTATATTTTGCTGTGTGAATGTGTTTGTATATCAAGCCGTGAGTTGAGCTTCAAAATTTTTGTCAGGTTCGTAAAGTGTTATTTCAATCATTTGAATTTTGTATTATTTACTTCGTTTTTTATTCACTTTAGCTATTATTATCAGTTATTATTTTTTGTTCAGTTTCCTTACATTTATTCTACAATAGTATTTGAGCTAGGTAGGGGTTTTAATTTAATTTTATTTTTGCGGATAATTTACGATACAATTCAAAATATTCATTTATTATTATTATTATTGAGTTTTCATATTAAAAAAATACAATAGAAACGTTTATTGCAATTTGTTGGTTATGTTTATGTTTTTGAGGTTAGTTTTTTGAAATCTAGACAGCGTGATTATGCCAGTGCTTTCATAATATCTTCAGTCAGCTGACTCGGTAGCTTCATGGGTCATTACATTCACGGTAGAATAGAAGAAGAATAAATAAATATAATTTAATAGAGTTAATAAATTTATTTTTTAATAAATAAGATATTTATTATTTTAATACCTTGATTTCATCCAAGTTTTTATTGGCGAGCACAAGAACAGTAGGCACTCTAACCACCTGTTGCTTGTCTGTCTATGTTCAATGTTCCTCACCTCGTCCTGTCCGTTTGTTTTTCTGTGTGTAAGAAGGGTTAGAATTTTGAAAAATTTAATTACTAGTAATATATTTTTCTGAATAAATAACTATAAATTCAGCTTTAAATCTTTATTTCTATTAATTCAATAAACTTGGAACTATATTTTGCTGTGTGAATGTGTTTGTATATCAAGCCGTGAGTTGAGCTTCAAAACTTTCTGTCAGGTTCGTAAATTCTTATTCAATCATTTGAATTTTGTACGTTTATTATTCACTTCAACTATTACTTTTTGTTCAGTTTTTTTAGAGCATCTAATTCTCCGCGTGCTTTAATAATTCTTGCTATACAATCGTTTGGATGCGATGAAACTGTGATATTATTTGAGGTTATTTGCCGGTTGCTTATTTTCGATATTATTATTCAAGATTTTAGATAATATTGAAGAATATTCAAAGTTTGGTGATATAAGTTGATTTGATTATATCTTATTAATAGGAGTTTATATTCTGTCGATTTGCAATAATACTAGGTATATAGGCATTGCTTGATAGTAATGAGTAGCAGCTTCATGTTCAAGTTTGATACATTTACTTATAATTTTTGGATTTTATTAGTACATTCTCGGTTTTCGGTTGATCAATATATAAGTAGTAATCTATTTCTACAAGTCTGACATTAATAATTGAAGATCTCAGATTCTATTCATTCTAACTTGACTGAAATAAATAGTAGTAACATTTATAATAAATTACTTTAATACTAGGCTTACTACTATTTGAAAATATTTTGACTAGTACATACACTGAGATATTCCTCCAGCTTTTAACCTAGCTCCGCAGTGCAGGCTGGATGCTTGTCTGACTCGGACTAGGCGCTGAGACAGCAAATAATAGCATCGTTGGTGGTAATGCGAGCGGCCGCAGTAAGCTCTTCCACCCAGCAATGGTCGGCGTAGTTCCGCCTAGCGGACAGACGAAAGATCAATCCAGTCGGTTATTTGATCCCTCAGCCAGGCTCAGCCAAGCAGCCGAGACAATAGACATGGAGTGGAGTGCCGTCTTATTCGCGTTCATCAGCAGTTTTGTTTCTCATGATTATTTTGATTTTTGTGTGTCAATAATAACTCCAGTCACCAGTAAAAAGTTTCCAGAAACGTGGTGTACTAACATATTAATGACTTTTCATTATGATTTTTGATTATTTAAAAACATTGTTGACATTCTGAGCCTTAAGGCTAAACTTGGGGTCGCTGAGAACGAATCTGCAATCAGAATTTCTCTATCACGAAAAATAACGAAAAAACCCAGCTGTTGATCTTCCGGCAACCGTTAACAGTCATCCTGCAATGCGGCCGAAACACTTCCAAGCCAAACACCCATCTCAAATAACAACAACGCCAAGCTGTGAGACACCATCCTGCACTGCGGCGCTAGGTTCAGGGTTCTTGTAAATTCAGTCCTATATCCTTGAGTCTAAATACTTTAATCAGTTATTAGAATCTGAAAGGAACTTCTCAAGGGGAGTGATAGGTAGGCTAACTATAAGTATACAGTTTTAATAATCGGATGGGTCTGATAATGGGTTCGAAATTTATTACTAGGAGACTTCCACTTCTACTATTTGATTACGGCTCCAACTGAGG
>NW_024090897.1:0-23278 GCF_014356525.2 Nilaparvata lugens
CTAATTGAACAATAGAGACTTGGATGTGTAGAAACATTAAAACATTGAAATCACTACCTTCACAGTAATTCTAAAAACTTAACATCCTTTTTGGGACACTATATAACCAATAATCAAGTAAAGTGAGGAACTACTTACCAAGGAGTTGTGTCTTCCGGAAAGCTTTCTATGTGGTGACAGGGAGACATAAATGGCATTTTTATTTCTAAAAAGAAAAACGTATTAGTAGAAGAACGAGTTAAGTAGAAGAAGTAATAATTAAAAAGATTGAATGCATCATACTAGAGATTTATCTACTCTCAATCCACATGAAATTTATATTGATTTTTATTTCTAAGGGTTGCATCCATTTTGCACGCATCGTATAGAGCACTAGCTGACTAAAGAGTGCAGCCTTACTTGTCTTAGCTATCATGGCCGACATATTCCCTGTTTTGATAAGCCTAAAAGTTTGGTCAGAATGGACTCCCTACTTTCAAATCAGTGAAGAGTGCGCAGGTGAATAGTGGAATAAGAGTGGTGGTGTTATATGGCGGAAACTATGTCATTTTAAGTATTCATGTTCATCATGCAGTGTTAAGGTGAGCATCGAGGCTTTATTGTTGGAATGTTCTTTAAAAACAATGACAATGTGGTAGCGACGCAGATGCTTTTTGTAGGCGGTTTGGTTTGAATCTTCATGACAGTTCCTGATCTGGTCGAAAGGATCTGCACTTCCTAGAAAACAAGCTGGGCAACCTAAAAAAGGTGGGGTACCTGAAAATATCGCGGTAGTGAGGGCGTCCATTGAACAATCCCTATTGCGCTCTGTGCGGAAACATCCAGCTCCACTTGGAATATCTTCCAGAAAAGCAAGGCGAATTTTACACTTCGATCTCCATTTACACCCCTAAAAGATTATGGTTGTTTCAGACGACTGGTTAAAGCATACAGATGCTTGCAACGCACTCTTAACCTCTGTGCAACACGATACTATTCAGTGGTCTCCGGATCAGTAAATACAGGAAGTACAGATCCAGTCGACCATACAGTAGTAAGCCATTCCTTAATGGCTTCGCATAGGTTCAGAAAGCCAGTCATGATGATTCAAACCAAACCACCTAAAAAGGTTTAAAAGTTGCATTTTTCAGCGTTTTGCTTCCACGCTCATATCTTGAAAACAATGCATTCAACCGACATAACTAACTATTCAAAAATGAAGCTTGATACATTCTCTACACTTTTTGTTTAGTGAAATTTTGTGATATTCCTAACAGTTCCCCAGATATTCGCTCTTGAAGGTGTGTAATTCTTAAAATAGCAGGTTTTTATCCAATGTTTTGCTCTTTCATGGGTCATAGCTCTCCAAAAATGCATCATAAAATGGGGACTTTTGATATGTTCTCCTCCTAACTAGTTTCAACATAGCTGATAAGTCAAAAATGTTGTTTAAAACATTCCCTCCAAATTCCTTTGTCAATTGGTCTATTGTTGCAAAAATGGATATTCACACTCAACACTAAAGCTGCTGCAAAAGGTGTTGAGAAATTTGTAAAAGTGTGAATTTATACATCAAATTGAGGAGAATTTAATGCTCTATAAGCTCATAATCAACATGGATTTTTAAAAAGTTATAAAAGCAAAAATAGAAAAAAATTGGTGGCAAATGTGTTTTTTTAATGTCACACCTTCAAGAGCGGATATCTCGAAAACTAGAGGAGATAAAAAAAAGTTGTAGAATGAATATTGTAGGAGATCATGTAAGCTTTAATTTGTTATATATGATAGTTATGGTGAGTCCTTAAGATACATATTTTTGAGTTTCATGCGAGAAACCAAAAAATGGTAAATGGAAACCACAATTTTTATACTGGGACAAAGTCACCATAATTTCAACCTAAAATGACTTTCTATGATCACTATGTATAACAATTAAAATATAATTAAAAACAAAAATAAATTTAGGCTACTCGCCGATATTATAAGTCTTTTAGAAATGAGTTTTCTAATAGGCTACGAAGTTTTCAGACAACAAAATCACAAGATGAAGCAAGAAGCTAGATTTTATGTCGATAATTCAAGTAATATACTGAGATTCGACAAGGTATTGATTGTAAAACCTAGATAATGATTAAGGCTACGGATATAAATGTTAAACATCGATTTCGGATAACAGATATCGGAGATAAATGATTTGAATCTTTTTCCGCGACGTGGGTCAAAGTCACCCCGGTATTTTACAAAGGCGACTTTCTAGAAGTATCTTAAGCCTAGGTGATGAAAAATGATACAATATAAGTAGAGTTGTAATAAATGAGGTTATGTAGAGTTCTTTTTTATTATTGTATTAACTTAATGATAAGTTAATAGGAAAAATATCAAATAAAAGAATCATTGCTATATATTCACAAAAAAGCTTGTAGTGCACCCAATAAAACACAGAAAGCAAGACAGGATAAGGGGCTAAGCTATCTGTGATAATAGGAAAACAGTTACTGTACAGGAAAACTTTTTTTTTCTATATGAAAACATAGCAAATCAAGTATGGGTGCCTCAGTAGCCTACCTACCTTTACTTATTGCAAATGTTAATTAATTTCATTAGATTATTGGAACACATCAACTTATATTTTATAGCTTTTATAAAGTTTCTAGTTTTTAATGTTCCCGAAGACCTGGCATTACTGGCAAGGACTGAAGAAGTTAAATCATAAAGAAGTAAATAAACCATTTCACAAAACTTAAGTAACTTACATCTAGTTTTAATAGGTTGATATTAAAAGAAAACTTACTTGGTAGGTTTTTGATATTTCATTAGCTTCATTAACTTGAGCCATTCGTTCTCCACAGAAAACTCAAAATATAGGTACGATATAGGCAGTAGTAGCCTAATGCTATTGTTATCTGAAAAATAGTTCCCAATTAGGCCTAGCAAAAATTAAATAAATATAGGCTAAGTGAACTATCATCAGAATAAAAGTAAATAGCCAAAATAAGTTAAATCAATAAAATATGGTATGCTACTCTAGTTTTAAGTTTGATGTTTTTAATTAAAAACATTGAAAATATAAAGTTGTCTTTCTTATTGTATTACTTTATGTGATACCCATGATTATAAAATAAAGTGATAAACAATAAAACAATGTTGATCAACTAATCTCATTGATTCACAGTGAAACTTGCTTATTGTTTAACTCTAAATGTATTAGGAAATACTGTACCTATGTAACTAAGTTAATGACCAACAACCTTGAAAAATAAACATTAATTGTTATCATGGATAAATAGCAACATAATATTTCAATAGGAAAATTCAAATCCTAAATAATGAAATACTTACCAACATATAAGTCAGTTTCTTTCTTGTTATAATAAAGATTTTTTTATTAGGTATGCTACATTATTGCTACTTCATTTTATAACTAATACCATAACCAACAGTAAAAACACGAATTAAAATTATAGTGGTTTATAAAATAATAGTCATGTACATATTATGCAAATTTTCGAAACTCTGTTATCTGTTTCAAACAAGACTGACGACTGTTGATGAATTTATTCTAGGTTAACTATATATAGTGAGGTCCACGTTATAATGGCAGTGGATGAAGATAGAAGAATAGCGATGCCGATTCTCTGCATTAATTATATTTCTACACCGTCATAAACATAATTGGCATCGTTGTGGACCTAGAAAAGGATAATACCACCGGCTTTGTCGAATGATAGACAAGGATAGCAAAACCAAAGTTGATCTAATAGTCATTATAACGTGGACCTCATTATAGAACCCTTCATATTTGTTTTGCAATAAATTTGTTTCATCACACATTTACACAGTCTCGCTAATAACGATCGATACTGTGAGTTCGATATATTTCCAATTCCACATACTTTCAATTCCACCAGCTGACAAGATATTTTGAGTTCCGCCGGCCTGCACGATATTCGGAGTTCCGCCTGTCAACATATTCGGAGTTCCATATATTTCCAATTCCGGCCAGCTGCAAGATATTTTGAGTTCCAGATATTCCCAATTCAGGCGACCCACCACGACTACACTTGACACTGTAGAGCGACCCATCATGCAGCAACGACGCATGCGCTTTGTATTCCAGTGAACTCTAAACTAACTCACAGAGAAGAGGTAACTATAATCCCTTCTCTGTGACTAACTACAGCAACGGCGCATGAGCTTTGTATTATTTAGTCGTAGTACCATGAAAAGCCACTGACAGTGACACTGCTTGCCCAAACTTTTACTGCTATAGTGAGGTCCAAGTTATAATGGCAGTGTAGGAGAAAAGGGTTGCCAGATCGCAGCCTTGCCACCCAAACAGCTGAGCTGATACTGGTATATCTGATGAATTTAACTGTTCATTATTGCTGAAAAGAGTTAATCATATTTGTCAAGAAAATATATTTTTTAAAGATGTAATAATAAATTTTCATGATTGAAATTAAATATTTTGCCAGCTATTTGAATTTCTACATTGTTGATAAACGATGTGGCAACATCGCAAAGCGTGAAAGAGATAGCACTATCTGCTTTGTTGAACGATAGACAAGGATAGCAACACCATTGCAAATCACACACTGCCATTATAACGTGGACCTCACTATAATCGCTAATATTTGACAATGTGATGAATTTGACAATACGTTTTATTCAATAAATCGCTAATATTTGAGGTTAAGGTGGATTGTTAATTATTCACAAGGTGACATATAATGATACTATTACTGTTATATTTAAAACGTTTGAATAATTTAAGCATCAAAACTATAGTGAGGTTCACTTTATAATGGCAGTGGATAAAGATAGGAGAATAGCGATGCCGATTCTCTGCATTAGTTAATTATATTTCTACACTGTCAAAAACATAATTGACTCGTTGTGGACCTAGAAAAGGATATTACCACCGGCTTTGTTGAATGATAGACAAGGATAGCAAAATCAAAGTTGAACAAATACTGTCATTATAACGTGGACCTCACTGTAGTTGTTTTTAATTTATTTTATAATGAAAATATCTCAAAAAAGGTAGGGTACTATGGTGTTTAGATTCTTATCGGTGATGGTTAGGTTTTTATGCATAATAAATAAGCAATTTGGAATAATGAATAAGTAATTCTCTTTTTCAAAAATTAATTAATACTTTATTCAATAATTCTACCCTAATACCAGTTTCAGTCATCTATTTAGGCACTTTGTTATCAATCACACATGACACAGCTTGATACGTGTTATGCCAAATTGGGAAATAAACATCAAAACATATACTAGACTATTTAAAACCTTATTATTGTAAAGCTCCATTTCAACAACAGTTATAGGAATAGGCCTACTACAATTTCATTTTTTATAGATCTTCATTGACAAAATATCGACCATTATCCAGAATTTTGATCTTAATTAAAAATATATTCTTTTATAGCACTGATCTTGGGTCATCGGCATAAAAATGAATCAACTAATAAATCAACAGCCGTTTTCGTTGTAAACTGAATACTGTTCTTTTATTCTGAATTATCAGTTATTTTAGTTATTTTTTGACTGAATTTTCAGTTTATCAGGTACAAAAATAATAATTATTATTAGCCTATTCAAATTGTGGAAGATTCATTTATTTAAGAGAGAAAGCAATAGTAATGCCATATACACACATTAGAGCATCAGTTTATGAATGCAGAATGAACGAATGATTGCAAAATTCTGAGGTGTAGTAGTCTAGCTCGAATTCGCGCTGTATCTATGAGACCATGAGATAGCACATAAAAGAGTGGATGAGGTAGCGCGGGGGAACATCAAACATTACTAACTGGAATGGGGGGGTTACAAACTGACCGACCAGGAAAACTGACCGACCTGCAAAGTGACCGTCCTGAAAACTGACCGTCCAACAAACTGACCGTCTTGCAAAGTGACCGTCTTGCAAACTGACCGTCCTTATGACGTCATAAGCACCCCGACAGGGGGAACATCAACTGTTCAATGGTAGAGCCGATCGACTGTAAACAGAGATGGCCTTGAAGTTCCTAGCGTTCCACAATTCCACTTTGAATACTTTGAAGTAATGCGCATGCTCTGGATCGACCAATAGAATTTACACGTGCAACTAGCCATTACATTTCAAAATTGCTAATACTTTGAAGTAATGTGCATGCGCTGGATCGACCAATAGAATTTATTTACACTCGCGTCTAGCCACTACATTTTAAAGCCTAGGTTTCTCTGAACCACGCAGCGTTACTGCGGGATGCGCAATGACGTAATCATGCAAAAGTTTGCTGCAGCTATTGCTAGGGAAGTGTTTTCTCTGACTTCACGCGCGCAATTCTCTGTAATTCCCTCTGCGTCGCGCACTCAAGAATTTTACTAGTAATTCAATTGTTCCAAAAAATAATAATGCTTTAGTTACCTGAATATGCTTACTAATTATTAGATAGCAAACAATAATTTCGGCTCTAATTTTCATACAAAACTTCAACACCATAGTAAAGGTTTCAACTTGATTCAAATCAAATCATTTATCTGCCATACAACAATACATATTCAAAACGAATAAAAAAAATACATAATTTTATAAACAAAAGTATAAAATAATAAAATAAGAAGTAAGCATAAATAATACCAAAATCATAATTAGATACTTTTCATTAACTGTTTTGTTCAATTTTTCATAATTTTTACTTCAGTTCTTAAACTTGAATTTTTTCTAGGGGAGAGGAATAAAACCATTTTTCCAAATATTCAGGGATGTATCTCCCCTGTTAACGGTGGAAATTAGGCTACCCCCGTTTATCATAACCGGGAAATTTTAAGGGTAGAAGAAGCTGCTGGTGCATTGTTTTTAAGGATATGAACTACTATGGGTAGCCATACTTGTCTTCTCAACCACATGCTTAAAACTTAATAAACTATGATCAACTCTGAAAAAATATAAGCTACATTGAATTTCTTCAAAATAGTAGATGGTGAAAAATAACAAAATTGACTCACCTTAAAGTTATATCTTTTTATTTTCATGCTATCTCAGTCCATATACACTAGACCATTCACTGTCTAGCTTATAGTTTCATAATTATCATTGTGCTATTCTCTCATCTCCTAGATATTTGTTAGACTCCTACAAAATAAAGAAAGCTAACTAAGTAGTTGCTGAATTGGCCATGAAATAAATGTAGGTCTCATTTCGCTGGAGGGGGGATACATCCCCATATCCCCCCTGGATATGCCACTGACACAACAGCACAGGACAGAATTTACTCTGATGGACAGTATTAGAGGAGGCTGTGGTTTATAACTGCACGAGGTCTACTATTCACAGAACAGTACCTCATAAAACAAATGTATTGAAAGCCTAAAATATTCCCTAAACTTGTTATCTTTATCCAACAGATGCCTGGTAATCACAATTCTAGAAAACCCCTCTTATCCCCAGTCAATAAAAAGTTCAATGGGTTTTCATTTACAAAATTCATTAATAGATCATCAGCTACAGGAACGTGTTGGACATCTATGTTGCCTATGACTGAAAATATAATCGCGCGCTGCGAGGTTGCTGTCAGAGAAAACACCCGCTTCTTTTATCAGGCACGCGTGATTTTCGTGTATCACGGTTGACGGAACACGCAATAACGCTGCGTGGTTCAGAGAAACCTAAGCTTAAAATAGCTAGTACTTTGAAGTAATGCACATGCGCTGGATCGATCAATCGAATTTACAAAAATTGCTAATATTCTCAAGCATGAGCAACGATCAACAAGAACTTATTATGTTATGTTATTATATGTGTAGACTTGGTTAGACCGAAGTATAATACTAGTAGTTCTGTGAACAGTAACCTCGCGCAGTTTTATAAACCGCAGCCTCCTCATATACTGTCCATCAGAGTAAATTCTAGCCTGTCGTGTCGTGTCGGCAAGATATCGGTGTGAAAACAGCTAATGGCTGTTCGGGTTGGTGTATCAAAAATGCTAACATCAAAAGCTAATCCCCTTCAAGACATACTGGCAACAGGACAGCCCGAGTTCAAAGCAGAGAAAATTTGAGAGCCAATACTATGGTATTTTAGTTATTAATTGCATGCGTTATTGCACGCAATCAATAGTTCATTTAATAGTGCATAAAAATTGCATTCAATGAGTCACGCAATCAATAGTCTACACAGCTGCTGATTTCTTTCCCAAGTTACATTGAGATATGCGTCATGGCATGCAATTTATTATAATCCACTCGACAGCTGATTTATGATGAATAATTCTATAGTCTGATTTTTACTCTAATATATTGGCGTACGAGGGAGGTGCCTTTTTCCTTTTATATTATCCTTGAAATTTCCAAAAACCTTGTATATAGACTACGTCGACGCGCAATTTGAAAAGGAACATCTGTCAAATTGCATGAAAATCTATTACCGCGTTTCGCCGTAAATGCGCAACATATAAACATTTAAACATAAAGAGAAATGCCAAACCGTCGACTTGAATCTTAGACCTCACTTCGCTCGGTCAATTAATAGACCTGCAGTTTTACTTATGCTAGGATCGAAATTTCAGGTGGGTTCCCAACCATGGAGATGTGATTATTCAGTCATTTGAAGTTTTGATCCTCGATGTAACCTTATGCATGCCCCCCACTAGGAAATACTGAAATCATGATCATGAAATACTGAAATAACATCATGAAACGCCCTCGAAATTGGAATAATTACATTAGATTGAAATGTGCATTACAATTTAACTTATCATTGGCTTTTAAGAAAATTAGGTTGCAACAGCGAGAAAACTCAAACACAGAACCATTAAAAATTAAAATTAAGCAAAGGAGATCAGAATAATAGTGGATGATGAAGTAATAATTTATTTTTGTCAAAGATTTACCTTTAAACTCATAGGCTTTAAATTACTAAAATTCCTGCATACAAAATATTATCAATTGTATTTTTTATGCTTGATCAAATACACAGCTGCAAGATCAATAAAAAGTGGTTCAACTGATGAGAGCACAGCAGTTATTTCAAGTCCTTTGACATTTGCAATTGTTAAAAATTTTCTTGTAATATGCTTTGAATTAATTGCTTTTTAGGAAGTCTCCAAACAATAGAGAAAACCTCTTATGATAATATCATTCAAGTTCATAGAGACATTGCAGTCAACCAACCAAAACAAGATTACTCGCGATATCAAAAAGGCGATTAGTCGTTTAATCAACGGAGAAATAAGAATTACACACTTTCTGAGCGCAGTGGCTCATGGTGTCGAAAACATTGTCAATAGGCCACTGCCTCAGAATGAGTGGTTCCTTCTTGATATTGCTGGAGAGGATGAAGTGATGTGAGAAGGTAAGTGTCAGATTGGCGAGATAACCATTACAATCAATGGTCGACAGCCAAAAAGTTACATATTACTTGTACCTTGATTTTAGTATGTGGAAATTATCATTTATATTAAAGCGACAGAGTAATTTTTCATTTCAAATGGGATAACCAATGAATCCTAATGTAATATTATTCTTGTGAAATAAATATTTAGCTGTATCCATAATTTTTACCAACTCTGCACTAGTGACACCCTGGGTTAGAGAACTCACTCATGAACTGTTGTATTGTAATTTTTGAAACCCGCAAATTTTTATTAGTTGATAGAGTTGATTAAAATTATGAAAACAGCTAAATATTTCTTTTACAAGAATTATTTGAAAGGAGGTTTCATTGGGGATCCTATTTGAAATGAAAAATTACTCTTTCGCTTCAACATCTTTTTCCCTCATATGAATCGAAATTCATTTTTTTTAATGAGAAGATGGTCATGTGATACATGATCTCAATACAGAGTTCCAAGAGAAAATCGCACGTTGATATCTCAACCCATATCAGTTTGTTGACGTAAAAGTTGCAAATTAGCCAGCTGAAATCATGTGTCAGCCCATGAAGGACTGTCTGTGTGACAGCTCCCAAATAGCCTCAGCTGATGTTATGAATGAATGAATGGAAAAACTGTAGTAATTGCATGCAATGAATTCTTCAACTGGCTTAATGATAAATCACAACAAATGTTTTACTTGAGCAATTTCAATGTTATTTGTTATATCCTGAAAAAGGACGAAGGAGTCAGTAAATTTTGTTGGCCAACGAGCTTGAGCTGTAAAAAGAGTCGAAGAATATGTGTTCAAAATTTTAAGTTGATTGATCAAATCTTTCAAAAGTTATTGTTGAACATACACACGACGGACAACGACTTTGGCCTTGAGTTGAAAGTAAAAACTCGCTAATGCTCGATTAAATATTTTTTATGGATTCTATATGCATTTTCTAAATGCATTTTTATTGATTTGTATCACAGCCTACTATAGATTATTTAAAGTAAGCCATGTTTGAATGCATTTTCTATATGCATTTTAGTTTGATGTTACTATGATTATATAAATGTCCTAAATATTTATTGATAATCTACAGATGTGGTTCAATCAGTTTAAACATGTGATGATAAGATGTTAGGAACTCCTGACTCATAAACTAGGTAATATTACTGTTTTCATTCAAATAACTGATTTAAAAAAAATTAATTTTCATCTTTTCAGGTTGTCCGTATCTCCAGAAGAGGTTGTAAATATTAGGTGGATGGGAAATATTATTAGGATAGATCTGTAAATATTATAATGTATTAATATATAAATAAATAAATTGCAACTTGAAAATTATGTAGAATATCAAGACTTTTTATTTCTATCATTAAAAAAAACACCTTGTGTGACTAATTTGTTTCAAATTTTCGATGTAGTGTTTTTTCCTCACATGAAAAATCACTGTTGTTGAGTCTAGTCCAACAAGGAAAGTTCAGACTTGATCATTGTTGAAGCATTGTCCAGATGCTGCATTACAGATCTGACTCGACTAAAATTATAATGTACAGCAGACAGCATTGGAATATTCAAGGAATATATTGAGAGTCATAAGAAAATATAATTGGACTAATGTGAATAATAGTGCTTACTTTTAAATTGATAAAATCTATCACTTTATTTTTTAATTACAACACAATATAATACAACTTGGATAAAATATAAAAATAGAAAATATAAATGAATGTTTAAATATAGATAGAAATACAAATCTCAGAACCCTTTTAAATTATTTTATCACAACTTAATTTGGACATTAATGCCATTTTCAAGTTTGAAAATGAATCGGAATGCTTCAGACTTGAAAATGGCATTTAATGTCCAAATCATGTAGTGATAAAATAATTTAAAAGGGTACTGAGATTTGTATTTCTATTCATATTACAAAAAAGCCCTAAAGAAAAAGAGAAATAAGTGTTTATATGTGATTGAGAAACTACTAGACAAATAATTATTATGAAAGTTTGGGAATATGTTGTGTGAATAAGTCTAGTAGTCTACTAGTCTCAAGTCTAGTAGCACACACATCAATTTTTGAACTTACGATTTTATGCAATCCTAATAAATTTTGTTTAAATTGAACAAAATTTGACAAACATATAATATTATGATGTGATCATGAGTTTGTCAAGCTCCTGGTAGAGTTTATAAGGACGGCAAAAAATTGTTCATTCAAAAATTGATGTGTGTGTAGTTAGACTTTGGACGTTCGATAAAAATTAGTTAGAATTTTTATTGTACAACCAAAACTTGAAGTAGCTTTTAGACACATCGATTTTATATCGTGGACGTGCATTTTCAATGATTTACTGCTTGCCAGCAGTAACATATTGCCATTTAAAAGCCAAAACATAACCTACCACACATTTTCTCTTACCTTTGAACCAAATAAAATAGAATTTATTAGATGTTTATTTATGACTAGACTGCCTGTTTATCAGCCTGCAATGTAAACGCAATGCTGTGACAACGTCCCATGTTCATGAACATCACAATGTCCCACTTTTGTTTCAGTTTGTCTGGTAGGAATAGGCACTCGAAGATGAGAGATACTCCCTAAAGTAGGAACTTTGAATTTTACCCATTGAATAGTCAATATTGTAAATAAGGATATTTATTTAAAATAACTCTTATTCTTTTGAAATACAAAAGTTTTTTAAGTTGCCTGATTTGAAAAAAATGTCGTAATTAGTTTGTGTTTTATTTCTGGTTAAAAATTTTTCTTAATAACTCAATATTTTCAAGTTCTGAGAGTTTATTGAATGTCATCATTCTATTATATTCGGTTTTTAATCAAATCAAATTTTCTAGTTTTATTTCTGGGTTGAAAAAATGACTCAAATCAATTCAAGAGGATAGCATAACCTATAATTTTTATTCATTCATAACTCTACCTTCATTGTATTATCATTCATCCCATCATCATCACCTAGGCTTAAAATACTTCTACAAAGTCGCCTTTGTCAAATAATAAATAAATTAACAGGATTGGCTCGTTAAGTGCTTCAAAGGTCTAGGAATCTTTCTAGTTTGATCATCGTATGACTTGTTTATCAATAATCACCTCGGTCGGTTCTTCTAAAGTTGCGTTTTGTAATGAAAAACCTCTGCATTCTAGGCTTTATTGATCAGTAATGAATTTATAACAGATTCAAAATTAGAATAAATAGTTCAACATCTGATAACAGACGGTCAGTTTGTAGGACGGTCAATTTGCAGGTTGGTCAGTTTTTAGGTCGGTCAGATGGTATACACCCTGGCTTCTCCACACATCTGTGTAATCATTTGTCAGCTGATTTATGATGAATAATTCTATAGTCTGATTTTCACTCTAATATTGGCATATGAAGGAGGCTTCTTTTTCCTCTTATATTATCCTTGAAATTCACAATTTCCAAAAACCTTGTATATACGTCGACACGCAATTAAAAATGGAACATACCTGTCAAATTTCATGAAAATATATTACCACGTTTCGCCGTAAATGTGCAACATATAAACATTGAAACATTTAAACATTAACGGAAATGCCAAACCGTTGACTTGAATCTTAGACCTCACTTTGCTCGGTCAAAAAAGCTTGGCATCAGCTGATTAAAAATGAATTGCTCATGTTTGCGGCGTGTAAATCTGTACACACCTTTAGAGTAATTAGTTTTACAATCCAAGGTGCGAGTGAATACGACTCACATCTTAACGTAGATGCATTTTTTCCCTTTAGCCTTTTCTCTGATGGAGACCACCGGATTCTTCAATAATTCTAAATCACTGTGGAAGCACCAACAATCCATGTGATTGCCCTTCAATTCAACAAGTCAATGAAATAAAATATTTAGGAACAATAGTGGACAACAAATTCAAATGGGACAAGCACATTAATCTATCAATTACCCGGATCAGGAATCTTCTCTACAAATTCTATCAACTCCATAAAATCCTTAACTATGAGACATTAAAAACTGTTTATTTTGCCTCAGTGCAATCAATTTCAAGATACATCATAATTATCTGGGAAGCTACGAATTTTATACATGTTGAACCTCTCTATAAACTTCAAAAACGAATACTAAAAATAATAGACTTTAAGGAGAATCAATTCCTCACAAACATTCTTTTCAAGGACAGTGAAGTACTGAGTGTAAGACAACTCTACATCCAGGCTATCATCACGCGAATGAGGAGAAACAATGAACACATGAGACTGACAGATCATAACCATCAAACAAGGCAGAGAAACACGAATTTAATAGTACCAAGGATGAACACTACATTTGGGCTAATACAAAATAAAATAAACTAAATAACTACATAATTATATTTGGGACCAAAAATCTACAATTCAATACCAAGTTACATAGAGAAGAATTCAATAGACACTGGTTCAATTATTTTCCTGGTTGGTTGATATTGGAGTGGAAAATTGTGGAAATTTAGTTAGACTGTAAATATTGAAACTATTTATTCTTCATTCTTTTATTTACTAGTTTTTCATTTTTCCAAAAATTAACTTTCTCATTATTATCCTTAATAGAACATTGACATTTTATCTACTAATTTCATGATTTTGTTTGTATTATAAATTGTTACTAATTTTATTATAAAAAACTTTAATCCAATATCAGTGAATGAAGTTTGTAAATAGTAATTATAACACGCAACAAACAAGCAACTAATAACTTATACCCCAACACATATAATAATTTATAGTTGGGTGTATATTTATTCATTGAAGCCAATATGACATATATGAGTAAATATTAGTTTTAATATGAGTAAATATTAAAATATTTACTCATTTGCCTATTGAGAAATCATTCAATGCATAAAACTTCATTGTTCTAATTGTTATAGTATTCTAATTTTCAATGTAATTGTTTTTGATGAATAAATTTTATTCAATATTTGATATGATATTTTGCTCATCATTGAGTACGGTTCATGTCTAGACAGGCCTAGATATTATGCAGATTGCAGAGCAGCTGTGCAGAAGAGACGTGGAGAGGAGTATCCAATAACAACAACAATTATTGCATAATATTGTATTCATTGTTCATTCATTACTGTAGCTATCAACTTGATTTCTATATCTCTTCACATCGCTTCTACAAGAGTCAACTCAATATAAACAATGGATGAAGATGTTGTCACGATGTATATCGTGACTAATGAGGGATTTTAGAGCTAGTTTTGTCGATGCTTGGTAATCTTGTTATAAGATCTTGTTGTAAAATGAGCGGTGCAGGCACTGGGCTACTGCTCAACTATGCTGCGTACCCTTATCGTTATCTTCTCCCACTTAGCTGCCAAGGGAGGCTCGCCGAGTAGAAGAGAGAGGCCAGTCTAGTTCAGCCAGTCAAGAACTATTAAAGGAAGCAGAACGTGACCAGAGAGTGAGTGCAGCTCGTGACCAGAATCTACTCCTACTCCTTTGACTACTTCAAATCACGCCTTTTATTAACTGGAGTTGATAGAAGACGCAGGAAGCTTCAACATACAAAACTTGCAAGAAGGCGAGTCCTTCCTATATGACAACTTCTGCAACTTCTAGCAGCCAGCCTGATTTGACCAGTGGCGACAAGTTGGGTTTTGGGCTAAAACCTGACCGGACCAAGGAACATCCCGAAGAGGACCAGGAATAGCAAGAAGACCTCGAGTAAAGCTTGGGAAGGCCTTCCTCGACCCTGAGAAACCAATCCTGGCCGCAGGAGACAGCCGGTGACTGAGGTGTTGGACTCGGTGACCACCAGTGACACCCGGTTCCAGGGCTCTTCTATCTTGCTAATTCCATTGGGAATAGCAAGAGGACCTCGAGTAAGGCTTGGGAAGGCCTTTCTCGACCCCAAGACACCGATCCTGGCTGCAGGAGACAGCCGGTGACCATGGTGTCAGACTTGGTGACCAGCCACAACACCCGGTTACAGGGCTCTTCTACCTTGCTAGTTCCAACTGGAATAGCAAGAGGACCTTGAATAAGGCTTGAGAACGCCTTTCTCGACCCCGAGACACCAATCCTGATAGCCAGAAATAGCCGGCGCCTGAGGTGAGGGACCTGGTGACCAGCTGCAACACCCGGTTCCAGGGCTCTTCTACCTTGCTAGTTTCATTGGGAATAGCAAGAGGACATCCAGTGACAATTGGGAACGTTTTTCCCATCCCGGAGATCATACTCACAGAAGACACCAGATTGTTCCTACTCCCATCCCTCCCCGCCCAACCCTGTTAGGCAGTGCAAAAGCACAGCCCCTCTTTCCTAAAAGAGGAAATCACTTCAATGAGGTACTCAAGGCCCTGTCCCAGCCCCCAACTCCATCGAGGGTGGTTGATGGACACCACACCAAGCCTCCCATTCCCTGCTGCGGCCCACCCCAGATGCCGACTGAGTCTAGCCGGCCCAGAGTGACACTTGGAATTCTGGTAGAAGAAGGTGTGGGCAAAAATCTACTTAGAAGATTGGTGCCCAATGTGGGGCTCAAGGTAGGAGGAGAAGAACAGTGATGAGTGCTGAAGAGAAGTGTAATCGCAGTGGAGAGGACAAGGAGACACATGAGGAAAGCAGTGATCTGGGAGTGTCCTGGATCTACAAACTCCATCATAGTGAAGCAGTGAAGCTAGCAACATTGGCGGGGTTACCATCAACAGGTATGATGGCCGAGCTTAGGAAAATTTTAGTGGATCATCACAGGAGAACAGCAGGTGAATCCAGCAGTGTGAACCAGGCTAGCAATGGAGCTAGTGAAGGCTACCATGAGGCAGATGGAGCAACATCATTGTGGCCTCCTACAGAGGAGGATCACCAGGAGTCTTCCAGACTCAAAAGAATACCTGAGGAGGCGTCACCAGGAACAGATGGTGAATCCTGTCATTCATGGGTGTATCACCTATGGAGCAGAGAAGCAGTCAAATTGTTCTTAGACTCAGTGCCAACCGATGGCACCTGTTCTGGATTGAGGAGAGCATTAGTGGAATAGCGGTAATGTTTCCTTACAATGCTTCCAACACTTCCAAAAGAGGAAGCTATGCTATAGCCAACAATGATCAACAGAGATCAAAACCGGCTAATGTGGATACTGATACTCTGTATCATGCGAGACCTGCATTGGTGAGAACAGATGTATCACCAGCTCACCAGTACATGCCTCGACACGTACCAAGGTCACCTACCAGAGCTGCAGCACCTCACACTCCATTTATGGACTCAGGAACTGTGTGCGATAGAGTTCGGGGATGGAGGTTGTCCTACGATGGCAACGGAGACGCTCCTAGTTTTCTAGAGCACCTCGAAGAATTACAACAAGCATATGGGCTGACAGGGGAGCAGTTGTTTCCGGCACTACCAGAAATGTTAGCAGGAAGGTGTTCCTTGTGGATGCAGAACTGGAGATGGCTCTGGCATCACTGGAACGATTTTGCAAGAGACTTTCTGTCTCATTACTATCCAGCAACCTATGAGGAGGACCTGGATACTCAGATTCTTGGTCGACGGCAATGTAAAGGCGAGGCCATCGATGACTATGTGGAGGAGCTACAGACTCTCATGAGAAGGAGAGGAGACTTTTCAATCAGCCACCAGCTGCAGAGGCTCTATAAGAATCTCTTACCCAGAAAATCCAGAAACAACTCCAACTAAAGCCAGAATTACAGTTCAACAACAGACTGTATACAACAGTCAAAGTAGCTGGCAACCAATATGGAGCTCTACTCGATACAGGAGCAGAATTATTTAAGCTTAGCCACATTTGCAAGCTTAGTGGCAGCCGGTTGTGCAAAGAAAACACCTACACAGCAGGGTGTGGTCTTGGCCAATGAAATGACAGAGTGACTGTATGGGAAGGTGGAAATTAACCTGAAAGTCCGCCATGAGGTGCTGCCCACAGTGATGACTATCATGGAAGGATTATCACCCAAATTTTCATTTGGCATGCAGTTTCTGTGGGAGCACAAAGTGAAGAACGACACTCGCACCCATACCATCGAGTGGGAGCCTCAACCAAGGGAGAAAGGTGAAGTGACTATCCTGAAGAATGTAAGGGTCAGAGAGAGAGAGAGATGAAGTCCGGTGCAGCCACAATAGAGATGCAACAAGAGCATCCGCAGCCCCAGGAGACACATATTTTCATGCTAGTATGGGTCCAAGGCTCAATTCACTAGTTGATACTGGGGCTGAGCTGTCCTATGGAGAGGCAGCATGATGGCTGAAGAAGTCTGGGGATTGCCAGATTAAAGCAATCAGTCAACAACCTATTTTGGTGACTGGAGAGAAGCTACCCATAGTGGAGAAGCTGAAGCTGACTGCTGAAGTGTGCAGTAGATGAGTATACTGGAGAGTGGCAGTGATCAATGAGTTAGAATCCAAAATGATTTTGTGATTGAGTCATTTGAAGGCAATTCAAGCAAAACTCGATTTAAGGCGGAGGAGGATGGTATTACCTTCAGCCTTAGTGGAGCAGGTGATGGCTGTGACTTCTGAAAAGGAGGAGTTCAACAAATTCCTGGATATGGAGCTGAAAAAATTCCAAGATGTGCCAGGTGTGACCCACCTCCTAGTGCATAGAATCAGGCTGAAGGAAGGAGCTGAACCATCCCGTCAATGTCCTTATCCTCGTAATCCGCTCATGCAGACAGTGATAGATGAGGAAGTCGACAGTATGCTCAGCCAGCGGGTGATTGAACAGAGTAGCAGCCCTTGGAGTTCATCAATTGTCTTGGTGAAAAAGGCTAATGGGAAAATGCGGTTTTGCATTGATTCCTGTTAGATTAATGAAAAATTACAGGTATCTTGGATCGATTGAGGAATGCCAAATATATTTCTTCAATGGACTTGAAGAGTGGATATTGGCAAGTGCCATTGGAGGAGAAGAGTAAACAACTTACAGCATTTACAGTTCCCAGAAGGGGGCTATTCCAGTTCAGGATGATGCCGTTTGGTCTACACTCAGCTGGAGCGACATTTCAATGTCTTCCAGACCAGGTGATTAGGCCAGAATTGGAGCCATGCACTTTTGCATACCTGGATGACATTTAAATTCCATTCCCAGTGGAATCTTCACATTTCCAGTTCGAAACTCCTAACAATTTTGTCATTGCCAAGCATGGGCTAACATATAGAATTTGAATCAATTTGCTTTCTAATCATCATTTATAGTCTTTGAACTATATAATGATTTGTGAATATTAGGAGAAGATTATAAGTCAGTCTATTATGAATAATACAAGGTGCGGCAGTCAATCGGGCGATTTTGCAACAGCGCTTGTGTTCATTTGGCTGGAGTGAGGAGAACGATGCTACGCCCATTGTGTAGAAAACTTTAAAGCATTTTAGTAGCAATGTAGCAGTGGACAGGAGCACAGCGTGCTTATGCTGTAAAAGCATTTTATAAAAACGGGGACAGCTATGTGATCGCTCAGCGTGAATTTAGAATAGAGTTCGAGATTCATTGCAATAATGCTGTTCCATCAGCCAATGCCATAAAGACCTGGGTTTGTAACTTTGAGGCAACTGGTTCTACAGTGAAGAAGAGAGGTGGTAGTGCAAAAAAGTGCGTACACCAGAGAACACACAACACTTGGGCTTTCAGACTGCAGCCTTCGACAAATCTTACATCAAGATCTTCATTTCCATGCGTACAAAATTCGAATTGTTCATGCATTACAGGACCAAGAGTGCATACATAGGAATGGTGGACATCTGACACATGTTATTTTTTGAAAATAAGACTTTTCTTTCCTATTTTTTTTTCGTTTTTTGAGTTTGTAAACTAAATGCTACTATCTTTACTCTGTGTTTTTGTATGTTTCATGTCAATGAATCTAATCATTCACTCTTGATAACGCTTTTAAAATTGCCCGATTGACTGCCGCACCTTGTATTTATCCATGTGGTAATGGTTTAAATAATATTTGAAGTCAGAAAATGAAGCTGGTGTTAGTTGCTTTAATCCGTGGTAATTAGGAAAATTACGATGCAGTAGTTTACAGATATTATTAAACTGTAGGATAAAAGTCAATTACATTGCAATGGATTATTCATAGTAAATGAATAAATTGCATTTGATTGTAAGTCAAGATGTACTACAGTCGTGTTTTATTAGCTTCAGCTATGATTCGATTTCTCTAATATTCTTTTGAAAATAAAACCTGAGGGCCAGTTATGAATTGAAATAAAATCTTCTTTATTTAAATTCAAACAATTCTATGTTGGTTCGAGAAATTTCTTGTGCTGTGCTGTTATTGAAGCAGTTGAGGTCTATTGTGCTATTGTTCTAATTGTAATTTAGTCAATTCTTGAAGATAAATCCAAGTTTCACTCAGCCTACCATTATGAGTGATTACTTTCCATGGCTATATTTTCTCTCTATTGTCACAATTCTATTAAGAAAATTCAATAAGTGAGCATTGTCATTAGTTTTATATTGAAACAAACAGTGGGAAATAGCACAAGTGCTATGTTCTGTCTCTGCCAGTTTAATCTGAATCTCAGTACTACCTGACTTTTGAGCTGTTGTCACTTACGATAAGATAGAACAATCAACTTGTTTTGTCTATTCATCAGATTATTCTCGTGGGATCATGCAATTTCATTATGTTCAGGTTGATAAATTCCAGATTATTCCTGTTTTCTCCAGGTTATTGAAACCCACTTCAGTAGGTCTGTTGTTAGTTCTCAGCTAGTCAACATCAGGCTGCTCTGCTTCACTCTAATCAGAATCCCTGGTTACTCATACCACTAGTTCTTTAGCTCGGCTTCTCCCTTTTGTGATTCACTATTTGTCACTTCGGATTTTTATTCCTTTTTATTCTATCTTTACTGTTCCTCCATATAGTAGTGCTGTTTTTTTTTGGAATTGTGATACTTCACTGGAGATGTTAGCCCCCCCACCCAGTACTTTCATGTGTTTTCTACCTCTTCATTGCTTCTCTTACCCAGTGACTCACCCTATTCCGGTAGTATACCATCCTACAGAACTTCATTCACGGACTAGGTCCTTTGAGAGATGGAACACCTTTCCCTTAGCAACAAGGGGAGGTTCCTACCCTTTCAAGTGCTCTGGACTCAACATGCTGGACGAATCCCAGAGGAGCTCTGTGACGTCCTGAGGAACATGAAGAGGGATACCTTCTTAGGCATACTCCTGGTGAGATGAGGGGATATTGCTCTAGCAATAGTCGACCGGAAGGAGGGTATGACGACCATCCTCAACCCGGGGCACCGGACTGCCCCCGAGGATGTAGATGCCATCCACGCAGTGACTCTGGAATATTGCAAGGAGAAGAGGCTACATTACATGCGGAGCACCCAGCGCCACCTTTGACTGCACTGCAGTGGTCTTTGTTGGCTCATCCAACCCCTGTTTGGGTGCAAGAGAGGGGTCTCACAGAGGCTTGGGGAGCTGCTCCTGCAGAGACACTCGGTGCCACCGAGGTCCCGGCCGACTCCACCAACGTCAGTGACCCACCTCAACCACTTGTTGTCAGACCAGCTTCTGCTCTTTTGGAGGCACAGGAGGTGATGCTTATCTCTTGGGGCACCAGACTGCCCCCGAGGATGTAGATGCCATCCACGCAGTGACTCTGAAATATTGCAAGGTGAAGAGGCTACATTACTTCCAGGTGGGAGAGGCAAGGTATTACCGGCACATCCGCAAGGGGCTTATGCACTGGCAATGTGTGAGACTGATTGGCCATCAATTGCTCCAGTTACTGCAACAGTGGATCCCATCTGAGGACACCATGGTGGAGGCACCCTCACGAGAGCTCTTCACCTTGTTCCCCAACTTAAAGACAGAAGGAGAGTCCTGTACAACAACTTCTGCAACTTCTAGCAGCCAGCCTGCCTGACTCGACCAGTGGCAACTAGTTGGGTTTTGGGCTAAAACCTGACCGGACCCAGGAACATCCCAAAGAGGACCAGGAATGGCAGGAGGACCTCGAGTAAAGCTTGAGAAGGTCTTTCTCGACCCCAAGACACCAATCCTGGCCGCAGGAGACATCTGGTGACCAAGGTTATGACGTTGTGTCTTAGCACCATAAAATAATTTTGAAGTAAATAACTGAGCTTTAGTAGAGTTGTGAAATTGTAAGAATAGATAGCCTTGTCAAGGTACCACTCAAATAAAATCGAATATCATTTATGATAAAGAGTAGTCATGTTATCTATTAAGCGATAAGAGAACCATGCAAAATTGTAATTATGCAGTAATGAGAATTCTTTGTCAGAAATAAAATTATAAAGCGGCTTGTTTATTATTGGCAGATTATAAAAAAAGATTGCTTGTACAATTTGAGGTTAGAATCCTTTGTTTTGATTTAATACATCAATCGATCTTAGATCAATCAACAATTCATTGAATCGATATCTAACAAATCAGCTGATTGCTCAACCAACTAATATGAATGAATTATATTTTTACTCACAAAATGTATACTATATATTAGGGAAGGTTTATGTAATGAGATAACAACAACTATTATTGTTACTTGAATATTTATTGAAATCTAAAAAGTATGAAAACCAAGAGTACACAAAGCTCACATAAAAAATGAATGTATATCGCATTATAGCTTCATATATTGAGATTTATTTATTGGAATGCTCTCAGCTATTAATCTAATTTATTCATTTATAAACTTTTATTTGTCTTTGTATAACAAGTTGGAGAAACCCTGAATCTTAAGTAACCAATTACATCATGTTTTACTAAGATTAGAAAGCTGATCAGAGGAAAGCTTATAATTGTTAAAGGAGGAGATGAAATTTTCTGAGAATTGCTCTCTCTGGCTTGTGATCTCGACCTGTGAGGAGCACATGGAGATAGGTTTTTTTTCCAAATATTTTTAAAACATCAAGCCAAACCCTTTTAAATGTCAAATATATGTAATAATGTTTGATTATTTGTGAACTCAGTGTTGTTAAAGAGGTCTTAACTGTAATTTATTCCCATAAATATATATAAATCTTTAATACTGATAGAAACTTGTAAGAAATCTGGACCATACACGAGCCCTGCAGAGACAAAAGGATCTGGCCAATTAATTATTGGAGATAATTAATTATTCTACGAGAACTTCAAGAACATCATTATAGTGAGTGTGCAAATTATCTTAAATGAGCTCATCCAATACTAAGGCCTTTGTCAGTGAATTGGGGAATTGATCAAAGCGCTATATAAATTTTATTCAAATTTAAGAAATTTGCAACGTGTCGACCACTATCATATAAGTTATAAGAACTCTTTTTATGAATTTATTTGATATATGTAGGAAGCTTATTTCCATGCACGGCATGAACACACAAACCCTGAGATTTTAAATTATTATTTTCATTAATTGTAGCCTGGAAAATCTAAATGAGCTAAGTGCCAAAAACATTTTATTGAGCTATTCAATAAAAACCTTTCCATTTTCTAACTAGAGGATTTTTTGAGATAAAAAAATTAAATATGTTCATTTATATACTTTGTAGTATATACTACAATTTTGACTCTCTAGAACTATTTCCAAGCAAGAAAAAAAATTATCAAGGCACAAATTTGTAAAAGAGCTATGTCCTCACATCTTTAAGTGCCAAAAAGAGCTAAGTGCCATGTGAATTGTAGAGTAAATTGAACAAAAAATACTTGAAAAATCTGTATTTTTATTTATTATAGGACATGGAATGCATATATTGTCAAAAATAAGAACAATGGTTTTTCAATAGCATGTAAAATTACAACATTTCAATATTGTAAAATATTTAGAAAAAAAAATGGTAAATTTTCCTCTTTTATGTAAGGGATCATTTTTCGAAGATCGTCTTTTTTTGATGAAGATAGAGGCACTGTTACGGGTAAACTCTCAAAGACAGACTCACTTATATCGTTTCCCCTTACGCCAGGATTCAAAACTCTGCAATTTTTCC